>NW_026108830.1:627500-647500 GCF_024516045.1 Bombus affinis
TTCCATGGTTCAGTAACAACGTCACTCAGCCACTTTAATTCTCCTCCTCTCTCACCATCATATATCGATACAAAGATTCATACTTCACAGAATTATTTCTGTTTGTAACTTTTCTCCTCCAACTTCTCTCGTAGAATATAACTTAGCGGTAAAGCACGTATACGCATGCTGGACATACCGTAAGAATATTCTTTTATAAGCTTCAACACCTCTGTAGAGACGCGTTACCAGAAGATAACGCACTCTACAGAACGCCAAAAGGACCATCGTGCAGCTACAAATAGCTTACAACCGATGGTCTCTGCAAGAATGGCTACTCCGTAAGTACAAGCACACACGCATCCAACTTTTGTCAAATACGTGCACACAGGTCACCAGCTTCCCGACTAAGGGGAAGCTTGCCACGTTAACGGTCATTACGTCCTAGACTTCGACCCGCGGCGCAGCAGTGTAGAGAAAAAACCAGTACGAGAACGGAGGAACAGTCGAGAAATAGCGTAAAATACACTAAGACTCGAGGAGCGGTGACTGAATTCTCAACCGAGGCCGTAGAATAGCCACGCGCCCAGCGCTGTTCCGACCGAACCGTCCGGCTCGACGCTTCTCTTATAGATACCAAGGGGCCGGCCGGAAGGCCGGCGCCGGTCGGGCTAGCGGCCGCGCGCTTATGGTGCAAAACCTCCGTAGCAACGTACCGTTCGGAAGGGACGCTGGAACTTAGTCGCTCGCACGTTCAATAACTACTATATAAAGGCGATATCCAACCATCGAAATATTTTACCACAAGCATTATTAACATATTATAAATGCATTTTTACCAAAAAATTAATTTTTTTTTTCACCGAAAAATTGCATCAGTAAACATACAGTTTTATCGACTATGGACGAAAAATAACTTTATAATCGATTAAAACACGTTAAAATAACACGAAATATGTAAAAAGATATATACCTTGTAACATTAATTAACGAAAAAATTGCAAAAATATCCCAGTCGTATCAGTCCGACGGAAGCTAATTTTTCAAAAAATTCGACAAAAATGTTTAATCCGATTGTATTTAATAGAGATATAACGATCCCTGTCAAAAAAATTATACCTTATAACGCTTTTTAACGAAATAACTCGAAATAACCATTTCGGACTTTTCGCACCGGCCGAACTTCTTCAAAGTCCCAACGTCCCGTCGCATAGTTCCGTTTCTAGAAAACGTTCCAGCGACCAAATAAACGCTTAATCCCGACGTAAAACGTCGAGATACGTCCATTTGTGCAAAAATATTCCTACCTTGTAACACTTTTAAGCGAGATAACTCGAAAAAACGTGTTCGATACGGAAATTTTTCAAAGTCCCAACGAAAAAATCGAAACTTTGTAGAAGGTCTTGGGGACGACATAAACGCTTAATCCCGACGTAAAACGTCGAGATACGTCGATTTATGCAAAAATATTCCTACCTTGTAACACTTTTAAGCGAGATAACTCGAAAAAACCTTTTCGGTCTTTTCGCACCGGCCGAACTTCTTCAAAGTCCCAACGTCCCGTCGCATAGTTCCGTTTCTAGAAAACGTTCCAGCGACCAAATAAACGCTTAATCCCGACGTAAAACGTCGAGATACGTCCATTTATGCAAAAATATTCCTACCTTGTAACACTTTTAAGCGAGATAACTCGAAAAAACCTTTTCGGTCTTTTCGCACCGGCCGAACTTCTTCAAAGTCCCAACGTCCCGTCGCATAGTTCCGTTTCTAGAAAACGTTCCAGCGACCAAATAAACGCTTAATCCCGACGTAAAACGTCGAGATACGTCCATTTATGCAAAAATATTCCTACCTTGTAACACTTTTAAGCGAGATAACTCGAAAAAACCTTTTCGGTCCTTTCGCACCGGCCGAACTTCTTCAAAGTCCCAACGTCCCGTCGCATAGTTCCGTTTCTAGAAAACGTTCCAGCGATCAAATAAACGCTTAATCCCGACGTAAAACGTCGAGATACGTCCATTTATGCAAAAATATTCCTACCTTTTAACACTTTTAAGCGAGATAACTCGAAAAAACCTTTTCGGTCTTTTCGCACCGGCCGAACTTCTTCAAAGTCCCAACGTCCCGTCGCATAGTTCCGTTTCTAGAAAACGTTCCAGCGACCAAATAAACGCTTAATCCCGACGTAAAACGTCGAGATACGTCCATTTATGCAAAAATATTCCTACCTTGTAACACTTTTAAGCGAGATAACTCGAAAAAACCTTTTCGGTCTTTTCGCACCGGCCGAACTTCTTCAAAGTCCCAACGTCCCGTCGCATAGTTCCGTTTCTAGAAAACGTTCCAGCGACCAAATAAACGCTTAATCCCGACGTAAAACGTCGAGATACGTCGATTTATGCAAAAATATTCCTACCTTGTAACACTTTTAAGCGAGATAACTCGAAAAAACCTTTTCGGTCCTTTCGCACCGGCCGAACTTCTTCAAAGTCCCAACGTCCCGTCGCATAGTTCCGTTTCTAGAAAACGTTCCAGCGATCAAATAAACGCTTAATCCCGACGTAAAACGTCGAGATACGTCGATTTATGCAAAAATATTCCTACCTTGTAAAACTTTTAAGCGAGATAACTCGAAAAAACCTTTTCGGTCTTTTCGCACCGGCCGAACTTCTTCAAAGTCCCAACGTCCCGTCGCATAGTTCCATTTCTAGAAAACGTTCCACCGACCAAATAAACGCTTAATCCCGACGTAAAACGTCGAGATACGTCCATTTATGCAAAAATATTCCTACCTTGTAACACTTTTAAGCGAGATAACTCGAAAAAACGTGTTCGATACGGAAATTTTTCAAAGTCCCAACGAAAAAATCGAAACTTTGTAGAAGGTCTTGGGGACGACATAAACGCTTAATCCCGACGTAAAACGTCGAGATACGTCCATTTATGCAAAAATATTCCTACCTTGTAACACTTTTAAGCGAGATAACTCGAAAAAACCTTTTCGGTCTTTTCGCACCGGCCGAACTTCTTCAAAGTCCCAACGTCCCGTCGCATAGTTCCGTTTCTAGAAAACGTTCCAGCGACCAAATAAACGCTTAATCCCGACGTAAAACGTCGAGATACGTCCATTTATGCAAAAATATTCCTACCTTGTAACACTTTTAAGCGAGATAACTCGAAAAAACCTTTTCGGTCCTTTCGCACCGGCCGAACTTCTTCAAAGTCCCAACGTCCCGTCGCATAGTTCCGTTTCTAGAAAACGTTCCAGCGATCAAATAAACGCTTAATCCCGACGTAAAACGTCGAGATACGTCCATTTATGCAAAAATATTCCTACCTTTTAACACTTTTAAGCGAGATAACTCGAAAAAACCTTTTCGGTCTTTTCGCACCGGCCGAACTTCTTCAAAGTCCCAACGTCCCGTCGCATAGTTCCGTTTCTAGAAAACGTTCCAGCGACCAAATAAACGCTTAATCCCGACGTAAAACGTCGAGATACGTCCATTTATGCAAAAATATTCCTACCTTGTAACACTTTTAAGCGAGATAACTCGAAAAAACCTTTTCGGTCTTTTCGCACCGGCCGAACTTCTTCAAAGTCCCAACGTCCCGTCGCATAGTTCCGTTTCTAGAAAACGTTCCAGCGACCAAATAAACGCTTAATCCCGACGTAAAACGTCGAGATACGTCGATTTATGCAAAAATATTCCTACCTTGTAACACTTTTAAGCGAGATAACTCGAAAAAACCTTTTCGGTCCTTTCGCACCGGCCGAACTTCTTCAAAGTCCCAACGTCCCGTCGCATAGTTCCGTTTCTAGAAAACGTTCCAGCGATCAAATAAACGCTTAATCCCGACGTAAAACGTCGAGATACGTCGATTTATGCAAAAATATTCCTACCTTGTAAAACTTTTAAGCGAGATAACTCGAAAAAACCTTTTCGGTCTTTTCGCACCGGCCGAACTTCTTCAAAGTCCCAACGTCCCGTCGCATAGTTCCATTTCTAGAAAACGTTCCACCGACCAAATAAACGCTTAATCCCGACGTAAAACGTCGAGATACGTCCATTTATGCAAAAATATTCCTACCTTGTAACACTTTTAAGCGAGATAACTCGAAAAAACGTGTTCGATACGGAAATTTTTCAAAGTCCCAACGAAAAAATCGAAACTTTGTAGAAGGTCTTGGGGACGACATAAACGCTTAATCCCGACGTAAAACGTCGAGATACGTCCATTTATGCAAAAATATTCCTACCTTGTAACACTTTTAAGCGAGATAACTCGAAAAAACCTTTTCGGTCTTTTCGCACCGGCCGAACTTCTTCAAAGTCCCAACGTCCCGTCGCATAGTTCCGTTTCTAGAAAACGTTCCAGCGACCAAATAAACGCTTAATCCCGACGTAAAACGTCGAGATACGTCCATTTATGCAAAAATATTCCTACCTTGTAACACTTTTAAGCGAGATAACTCGAAAAAACCTTTTCGGTCCTTTCGCACCGGCCGAACTTCTTCAAAGTCCCAACGTCCCGTCGCATAGTTCCGTTTCTAGAAAACGTTCCAGCGATCAAATAAACGCTTAATCCCGACGTAAAACGTCGAGATACGTCCATTTATGCAAAAATATTCCTACCTTTTAACACTTTTAAGCGAGATAACTCGAAAAAACCTTTTCGGTCTTTTCGCACCGGCCGAACTTCTTCAAAGTCCCAACGTCCCGTCGCATAGTTCCGTTTCTAGAAAACGTTCCAGCGACCAAATAAACGCTTAATCCCGACGTAAAACGTCGAGATACGTCCATTTATGCAAAAATATTCCTACCTTGTAACACTTTTAAGCGAGATAACTCGAAAAAACCTTTTCGGTCTTTTCGCACCGGCCGAACTTCTTCAAAGTCCCAACGTCCCGTCGCATAGTTCCGTTTCTAGAAAACGTTCCAGCGACCAAATAAACGCTTAATCCCGACGTAAAACGTCGAGATACGTCCATTTATGCAAAAATATTCCTACCTTGTAACACTTTTAAGCGAGATAACTCGAAAAAACCTTTTCGGTCCTTTCGCACCGGCCGAACTTCTTCAAAGTCCCAACGTCCCGTCGCATAGTTCCGTTTCTAGAAAACGTTCCAGCGATCAAATAAACGCTTAATCCCGACGTAAAACGTCGAGATACGTCGATTTATGCAAAAATATTCCTACCTTGTAAAACTTTTAAGCGAGATAACTCGAAAAAACCTTTTCGGTCTTTTCGCACCGGCCGAACTTCTTCAAAGTCCCAACGTCCCGTCGCATAGTTCCATTTCTAGAAAACGTTCCACCGACCAAATAAACGCTTAATCCCGACGTAAAACGTCGAGATACGTCCATTTATGCAAAAATATTCCTACCTTGTAACACTTTTAAGCGAGATAACTCGAAAAAACGTGTTCGATACGGAAATTTTTCAAAGTCCCAACGAAAAAATCGAAACTTTGTAGAAGGTCTTGGGGACGACATAAACGCTTAATCCCGACGTAAAACGTCGAGATACGTCCATTTATGCAAAAATATTCCTACCTTGTAACACTTTTAAGCGAGATAACTCGAAAAAACCTTTTCGGTCTTTTCGCACCGGCCGAACTTCTTCAAAGTCCCAACGTCCCGTCGCATAGTTCCGTTTCTAGAAAACGTTCCAGCGACCAAATAAACGCTTAATCCCGACGTAAAACGTCGAGATACGTCCATTTATGCAAAAATATTCCTACCTTGTAACACTTTTAAGCGAGATAACTCGAAAAAACCTTTTCGGTCCTTTCGCACCGGCCGAACTTCTTCAAAGTCCCAACGTCCCGTCGCATAGTTCCGTTTCTAGAAAACGTTCCAGCGATCAAATAAACGCTTAATCCCGACGTAAAACGTCGAGATACGTCCATTTATGCAAAAATATTCCTACCTTTTAACACTTTTAAGCGAGATAACTCGAAAAAACCTTTTCGGTCTTTTCGCACCGGCCGAACTTCTTCAAAGTCCCAACGTCCCGTCGCATAGTTCCGTTTCTAGAAAACGTTCCAGCGACCAAATAAACGCTTAATCCCGACGTAAAACGTCGAGATACGTCCATTTATGCAAAAATATTCCTACCTTGTAACACTTTTAAGCGAGATAACTCGAAAAAACCTTTTCGGTCTTTTCGCACCGGCCGAACTTCTTCAAAGTCCCAACGTCCCGTCGCATAGTTCCGTTTCTAGAAAACGTTCCAGCGACCAAATAAACGCTTAATCCCGACGTAAAACGTCGAGATACGTCGATTTATGCAAAAATATTCCTACCTTGTAACACTTTTAAGCGAGATAACTCGAAAAAACCTTTTCGGTCCTTTCGCACCGGCCGAACTTCTTCAAAGTCCCAACGTCCCGTCGCATAGTTCCGTTTCTAGAAAACGTTCCAGCGATCAAATAAACGCTTAATCCCGACGTAAAACGTCGAGATACGTCGATTTATGCAAAAATATTCCTACCTTGTAAAACTTTTAAGCGAGATAACTCGAAAAAACCTTTTCGGTCTTTTCGCACCGGCCGAACTTCTTCAAAGTCCCAACGTCCCGTCGCATAGTTCCATTTCTAGAAAACGTTCCACCGACCAAATAAACGCTTAATCCCGACGTAAAACGTCGAGATACGTCCATTTATGCAAAAATATTCCTACCTTGTAACACTTTTAAGCGAGATAACTCGAAAAAACGTGTTCGATACGGAAATTTTTCAAAGTCCCAACGAAAAAATCGAAACTTTGTAGAAGGTCTTGGGGACGACATAAACGCTTAATCCCGACGTAAAACGTCGAGATACGTCCATTTATGCAAAAATATTCCTACCTTGTAACACTTTTAAGCGAGATAACTCGAAAAAACCTTTTCGGTCTTTTCGCACCGGCCGAACTTCTTCAAAGTCCCAACGTCCCGTCGCATAGTTCCGTTTCTAGAAAACGTTCCAGCGACCAAATAAACGCTTAATCCCGACGTAAAACGTCGAGATACGTCCATTTATGCAAAAATATTCCTACCTTGTAACACTTTTAAGCGAGATAACTCGAAAAAACCTTTTCGGTCCTTTCGCACCGGCCGAACTTCTTCAAAGTCCCAACGTCCCGTCGCATAGTTCCGTTTCTAGAAAACGTTCCAGCGATCAAATAAACGCTTAATCCCGACGTAAAACGTCGAGATACGTCCATTTATGCAAAAATATTCCTACCTTTTAACACTTTTAAGCGAGATAACTCGAAAAAACCTTTTCGGTCTTTTCGCACCGGCCGAACTTCTTCAAAGTCCCAACGTCCCGTCGCATAGTTCCGTTTCTAGAAAACGTTCCAGCGACCAAATAAACGCTTAATCCCGACGTAAAACGTCGAGATACGTCCATTTATGCAAAAATATTCCTACCTTGTAACACTTTTAAGCGAGATAACTCGAAAAAACCTTTTCGGTCTTTTCGCACCGGCCGAACTTCTTCAAAGTCCCAACGTCCCGTCGCATAGTTCCGTTTCTAGAAAACGTTCCAGCGACCAAATAAACGCTTAATCCCGACGTAAAACGTCGAGATACGTCCATTTATGCAAAAATATTCCTACCTTGTAACACTTTTAAGCGAGATAACTCGAAAAAACCTTTTCGGTCCTTTCGCACCGGCCGAACTTCTTCTAAGTCCCAACGTCCCGTCGCATAGTTCCGTTTCTAGAAAACGTTCCAGCGATCAAATAAACGCTTAATCCCGACGTAAAACGTCGAGATACGTCCATTTATGCAAAAATATTCCTACCTTTTAACACTTTTAAGCGAGATAACTCGAAAAAACCTTTTCGGTCTTTTCGCACCGGCCGAACTTCTTCAAAGTCCCAACGTCCCGTCGCATAGTTCCGTTTCTAGAAAACGTTCCAGCGACCAAATAAACGCTTAATCCCGACGTAAAACGTCGAGATACGTCCATTTATGCAAAAATATTCCTACCTTGTAACACTTTTAAGCGAGATAACTAGAAAAAACCTTTTCGGTCTTTTCGCACCGGCCGAACTTCTTCAAAGTCCCAACGTCCCGTCGCATAGTTCCGTTTCTAGAAAACGTTCCAGCGACCAAATAAACGCTTAATCCCGACGTAAAACGTCGAGATACGTCCATTTATGCAAAAATATTCCTACCTTGTAACACTTTTAAGCGAGATAACTCGAAAAAACCTTTTCGGTCCTTTCGCACCGGCCGAACTTCTTCAAAGTCCCAACGTCCCGTCGCATAGTTCCGTTTCTAGAAAACGTTCCAGCGATCAAATAAACGCTTAATCCCGACGTAAAACGTCGAGATACGTCCATTTATGCAAAAATATTCCTACCTTTTAACACTTTTAAGCGAGATAACTCGAAAAAACCTTTTCGGTCTTTTCGCACCGGCCGAACTTCTTCAAAGTCCCAACGTCCCGTCGCATAGTTCCGTTTCTAGAAAACGTTCCAGCGATCAAATAAACGCTTAATCCCGACGTAAAACGTCGAGATACGTCCATTTATGCAAAAATATTCCTACCTTTTAACACTTTTAAGCGAGATAACTCGAAAAAACCTTTTCGGTCTTTTCGCACCGGCCGAACTTCTTCAAAGTCCCAACGTCCCGTCGCATAGTTCCGTTTCTAGAAAACGTTCCAGCGACCAAATAAACGCTTAATCCCGACGTAAAACGTCGAGATACGTCCATTTATGCAAAAATATTCCTACCTTGTAACACTTTTAAGCGAGATAACTCGAAAAAACCTTTTCGGTCTTTTCGCACCGGCCGAACTTCTTCAAAGTCCCAACGTCCCGTCGCATAGTTCCGTTTCTAGAAAACGTTCCAGCGACCAAATAAACGCTTAATCCCGACGTAAAACGTCGAGATACGTCCATTTATGCAAAAATATTCCTACCTTGTAACACTTTTAAGCGAGATAACTCGAAAAAACCTTTTCGGTCCTTTCGCACCGGCCGAACTTCTTCAAAGTCCCAACGTCCCGTCGCATAGTTCCGTTTCTAGAAAACGTTCCAGCGATCAAATAAACGCTTAATCCCGACGTAAAACGTCGAGATACGTCCATTTATGCAAAAATATTCCTACCTTTTAACACTTTTAAGCGAGATAACTCGAAAAAACCTTTTCGGTCTTTTCGCACCGGCCGAACTTCTTCAAAGTCCCAACGTCCCGTCGCATAGTTCCGTTTCTAGAAAACGTTCCAGCGACCAAATAAACGCTTAATCCCGACGTAAAACGTCGAGATACGTCCATTTATGCAAAAATATTCCTACCTTGTAACACTTTTAAGCGAGATAACTCGAAAAAACCTTTTCGGTCTTTTCGCACCGGCCGAACTTCTTCAAAGTCCCAACGTCCCGTCGCATAGTTCCGTTTCTAGAAAACGTTCCAGCGACCAAATAAACGCTTAATCCCGACGTAAAACGTCGAGATACGTCCATTTATGCAAATATATTCCTACCTTGTAACACTTTTAAGCGAGATAACTCGAAAAAACCTTTTCGGTCTTTTCGCACCGGCCGAACTTCTTCAAAGTCCCAACGTCCCGTCGCATAGTTCCGTTTCTAGAAAACGTTCCAGCGACCAAATAAACGCTTAATCCCGACGTAAAACGTCGAGATACGTCCATTTATGCAAAAATATTCCTACCTTGTAACACTTTTAAGCGAGATAACTCGAAAAAACCTTTTCGGTCTTTTCGCACCGGCCGAACTTCTTCAAAGTCCCAACGTCCCGTCGCATAGTTCCGTTTCTAGAAAACGTTCCAGCGACCAAATAAACGCTTAATCCCGACGTAAAACGTCGAGATACGTCCATTTATGCAAAAATATTCCTACCTTGTAACACTTTTAAGCGAGATAACTCGAAAAAACCTTTTCGGTCCTTTCGCACCGGCCGAACTTCTTCAAAGTCCCAACGTCCCGTCGCATAGTTCCGTTTCTAGAAAACGTTCCAGCGATCAAATAAACGCTTAATCCCGACGTAAAACGTCGAGATACGTCCATTTATGCAAAAATATTCCTACCTTTTAACACTTTTAAGCGAGATAACTCGAAAAAACCTTTTCGGTCTTTTCGCACCGGCCGAACTTCTTCAAAGTCCCAACGTCCCGTCGCATAGTTCCGTTTCTAGAAAACGTTCCAGCGATCAAATAAACGCTTAATCCCGACGTAAAACGTCGAGATACGTCCATTTATGCAAAAATATTCCTACCTTTTAACACTTTTAAGCGAGATAACTCGAAAAAACCTTTTCGGTCTTTTCGCACCGGCCGAACTTCTTCAAAGTCCCAACGTCCCGTCGCATAGTTCCGTTTCTAGAAAACGTTCCAGCGACCAAATAAACGCTTAATCCCGACGTAAAACGTCGAGATACGTCCATTTATGCAAAAATATTCCTACCTTGTAACACTTTTAAGCGAGATAACTCGAAAAAACCTTTTCGGTCTTTTCGCACCGGCCGAACTTCTTCAAAGTCCCAACGTCCCGTCGCATAGTTCCGTTTCTAGAAAACGTTCCAGCGACCAAATAAACGCTTAATCCCGACGTAAAACGTCGAGATACGTCCATTTATGCAAAAATATTCCTACCTTGTAACACTTTTAAGCGAGATAACTCGAAAAAACCTTTTCGGTCCTTTCGCACCGGCCGAACTTCTTCAAAGTCCCAACGTCCCGTCGCATAGTTCCGTTTCTAGAAAACGTTCCAGCGATCAAATAAACGCTTAATCCCGACGTAAAACGTCGAGATACGTCCATTTATGCAAAAATATTCCTACCTTTTAACACTTTTAAGCGAGATAACTCGAAAAAACCTTTTCGGTCTTTTCGCACCGGCCGAACTTCTTCAAAGTCCCAACGTCCCGTCGCATAGTTCCGTTTCTAGAAAACGTTCCAGCGACCAAATAAACGCTTAATCCCGACGTAAAACGTCGAGATACGTCCATTTATGCAAAAATATTCCTACCTTGTAACACTTTTAAGCGAGATAACTCGAAAAAACCTTTTCGGTCTTTTCGCACCGGCCGAACTTCTTCAAAGTCCCAACGTCCCGTCGCATAGTTCCGTTTCTAGAAAACGTTCCAGCGACCAAATAAACGCTTAATCCCGACGTAAAACGTCGAGATACGTCCATTTATGCAAATATATTCCTACCTTGTAACACTTTTAAGCGAGATAACTCGAAAAAACCTTTTCGGTCTTTTCGCACCGGCCGAACTTCTTCAAAGTCCCAACGTCCCGTCGCATAGTTCCGTTTCTAGAAAACGTTCCACCGACCAAATAAACGCTTAATCCCGACGTAAAACGTCGAGATACGTCCATTTATGCAAAAATATTCCTACCTTGTAACACTTTTAAGCGAGATAACTCGAAAAAACCTTTTCGGTCTTTTCGCAACGGCCGAACTTCTTCAAAGTCCCAACGTCCCGTCGCATAGTTCCGTTTCTAGAAAACGTTCCAGCGACCAAATAAACGCTTAATCCCGACGTAAAACGTCGAGATACGTCCATTTATGCAAAAATATTCCTACCTTGTAACACTTTTAAGCGAGATAACTCGAAAAAACCTTTTCGGTCTTTTCGCACCGGCCGAACTTCTTCAAAGTCCCAACGTCCCGTCGCATAGTTCCGTTTCTAGAAAACGTTCCAGCGACCAAATAAACGCTTAATCCCGACGTAAAACGTCGAGATACGTCCATTTATGCAAAAATATTCCTACCTTGTAACACTTTTAAGCGAGATAACTCGAAAAAACCTTTTCGGTCCTTTCGCACCGGCCGAACTTCTTCAAAGTCCCAACGTCCCGTCGCATAGTTCCGTTTCTAGAAAACGTTCCAGCGATCAAATAAACGCTTAATCCCGACGTAAAACGTCGAGATACGTCCATTTATGCAAAAATATTCCTACCTTTTAACACTTTTAAGCGAGATAACTCGAAAAAACCTTTTCGGTCTTTTCGCACCGGCCGAACTTCTTCAAAGTCCCAACGTCCCGTCGCATAGTTCCGTTTCTAGAAAACGTTCCAGCGACCAAATAAACGCTTAATCCCGACGTAAAACGTCGAGATACGTCCATTTATGCAAAAATATTCCTACCTTGTAACACTTTTAAGCGAGATAACTCGAAAAAACCTTTTCGGTCTTTTCGCACCGGCCGAACTTCTTCAAAGTCCCAACGTCCCGTCGCATAGTTCCGTTTCTAGAAAACGTTCCAGCGACCAAATAAACGCTTAATCCCGACGTAAAACGTCGAGATACGTCCATTTATGCAAATATATTCCTACCTTGTAACACTTTTAAGCGAGATAACTCGAAAAAACCTTTTCGGTCTTTTCGCACCGGCCGAACTTCTTCAAAGTCCCAACGTCCCGTCGCATAGTTCCGTTTCTAGAAAACGTTCCAGCGACCAAATAAACGCTTAATCCCGACGTAAAACGTCGAGATACGTCCATTTATGCAAAAATATTCCTACCTTGTAACACTTTTAAGCGAGATAACTCGAAAAAACCTTTTCGGTCTTTTCGCACCGGCCGAACTTCTTCAAAGTCCCAACGTCCCGTCGCATAGTTCCGTTTCTAGAAAACGTTCCAGCGACCAAATAAACGCTTAATCCCGACGTAAAACGTCGAGATACGTCCATTTATGCAAAAATATTCCTACCTTGTAACACTTTTAAGCGAGATAACTCGAAAAAACCTTTTCGGTCCTTTCGCACCGGCCGAACTTCTTCAAAGTCCCAACGTCCCGTCGCATAGTTCCGTTTCTAGAAAACGTTCCAGCGATCAAATAAACGCTTAATCCCGACGTAAAACGTCGAGATACGTCCATTTATGCAAAAATATTCCTACCTTTTAACACTTTTAAGCGAGATAACTCGAAAAAACCTTTTCGGTCTTTTCGCACCGGCCGAACTTCTTCAAAGTCCCAACGTCCCGTCGCATAGTTCCGTTTCTAGAAAACGTTCCAGCGATCAAATAAACGCTTAATCCCGACGTAAAACGTCGAGATACGTCCATTTATGCAAAAATATTCCTACCTTTTAACACTTTTAAGCGAGATAACTCGAAAAAACCTTTTCGGTCTTTTCGCACCGGCCGAACTTCTTCAAAGTCCCAACGTCCCGTCGCATAGTTCCGTTTCTAGAAAACGTTCCAGCGACCAAATAAACGCTTAATCCCGACGTAAAACGTCGAGATACGTCCATTTATGCAAAAATATTCCTACCTTGTAACACTTTTAAGCGAGATAACTCGAAAAAACCTTTTCGGTCTTTTCGCACCGGCCGAACTTCTTCAAAGTCCCAACGTCCCGTCGCATAGTTCCGTTTCTAGAAAACGTTCCAGCGACCAAATAAACGCTTAATCCCGACGTAAAACGTCGAGATACGTCCATTTATGCAAAAATATTCCTACCTTGTAACACTTTTAAGCGAGATAACTCGAAAAAACCTTTTCGGTCCTTTCGCACCGGCCGAACTTCTTCAAAGTCCCAACGTCCCGTCGCATAGTTCCGTTTCTAGAAAACGTTCCAGCGATCAAATAAACGCTTAATCCCGACGTAAAACGTCGAGATACGTCCATTTATGCAAAAATATTCCTACCTTTTAACACTTTTAAGCGAGATAACTCGAAAAAACCTTTTCGGTCTTTTCGCACCGGCCGAACTTCTTCAAAGTCCCAACGTCCCGTCGCATAGTTCCGTTTCTAGAAAACGTTCCAGCGACCAAATAAACGCTTAATCCCGACGTAAAACGTCGAGATACGTCCATTTATGCAAAAATATTCCTACCTTGTAACACTTTTAAGCGAGATAACTCGAAAAAACCTTTTCGGTCTTTTCGCACCGGCCGAACTTCTTCAAAGTCCCAACGTCCCGTCGCATAGTTCCGTTTCTAGAAAACGTTCCAGCGACCAAATAAACGCTTAATCCCGACGTAAAACGTCGAGATACGTCCATTTATGCAAATATATTCCTACCTTGTAACACTTTTAAGCGAGATAACTAGAAAAAACCTTTTCGGTCTTTTCGCACCGGCCGAACTTCTTCAAAGTCCCAACGTCCCGTCGCATAGTTCCGTTTCTAGAAAACGTTCCAGCGACCAAATAAACGCTTAATCCCGACGTAAAACGTCGAGATACGTCCATTTATGCAAAAATATTCCTACCTTGTAACACTTTTAAGCGAGATAACTCGAAAAAACCTTTTCGGTCCTTTCGCACCGGCCGAACTTCTTCAAAGTCCCAACGTCCCGTCGCATAGTTCCGTTTCTAGAAAACGTTCCAGCGATCAAATAAACGCTTAATCCCGACGTAAAACGTCGAGATACGTCCATTTATGCAAAAATATTCCTACCTTTTAACACTTTTAAGCGAGATAACTCGAAAAAAACCTTTTCGGTCTTTTCGCACCGGCCGAACTTCTTCAAAGTCCCAACGTCCCGTCGCATAGTTCCGTTTCTAGAAAACGTTCCAGCGATCAAATAAACGCTTAATCCCGACGTAAAACGTCGAGATACGTCCATTTATGCAAAAATATTCCTACCTTTTAACACTTTTAAGCGAGATAACTCGAAAAAACCTTTTCGGTCTTTTCGCACCGGCCGAACTTCTTCAAAGTCCCAACGTCCCGTCGCATAGTTCCGTTTCTAGAAAACGTTCCAGCGACCAAATAAACGCTTAATCCCGACGTAAAACGTCGAGATACGTCCATTTATGCAAAAATATTCCTACCTTGTAACACTTTTAAGCGAGATAACTCGAAAAAACCTTTTCGGTCTTTTCGCACCGGCCGAACTTCTTCAAAGTCCCAACGTCCCGTCGCATAGTTCCGTTTCTAGAAAACGTTCCAGCGACCAAATAAACGCTTAATCCCGACGTAAAACGTCGAGATACGTCCATTTATGCAAAAATATTCCTACCTTGTAACACTTTTAAGCGAGATAACTCGAAAAAACCTTTTCGGTCCTTTCGCACCGGCCGAACTTCTTCAAAGTCCCAACGTCCCGTCGCATAGTTCCGTTTCTAGAAAACGTTCCAGCGATCAAATAAACGCTTAATCCCGACGTAAAACGTCGAGATACGTCCATTTATGCAAAAATATTCCTACCTTTTAACACTTTTAAGCGAGATAACTCGAAAAAACCTTTTCGGTCTTTTCGCACCGGCCGAACTTCTTCAAAGTCCCAACGTCCCGTCGCATAGTTCCGTTTCTAGAAAACGTTCCAGCGACCAAATAAACGCTTAATCCCGACGTAAAACGTCGAGATACGTCCATTTATGCAAAAATATTCCTACCTTGTAACACTTTTAAGCGAGATAACTCGAAAAAACCTTTTCGGTCTTTTCGCACCGGCCGAACTTCTTCAAAGTCCCAACGTCCCGTCGCATAGTTCCGTTTCTAGAAAACGTTCCAGCGACCAAATAAACGCTTAATCCCGACGTAAAACGTCGAGATACGTCCATTTATGCAAATATATTCCTACCTTGTAACACTTTTAAGCGAGATAACTCGAAAAAACCTTTTCGGTCTTTTCGCACCGGCCGAACTTCTTCAAAGTCCCAACGTCCCGTCGCATAGTTCCGTTTCTAGAAAACGTTCCAGCGACCAAATAAACGCTTAATCCCGACGTAAAACGTCGAGATACGTCCATTTATGCAAAAATATTCCTACCTTGTAACACTTTTAAGCGAGATAACTCGAAAAAACCTTTTCGGTCTTTTCGCACCGGCCGAACTTCTTCAAAGTCCCAACGTCCCGTCGCATAGTTCCGTTTCTAGAAAACGTTCCAGCGACCAAATAAACGCTTAATCCCGACGTAAAACGTCGAGATACGTCCATTTATGCAAAAATATTCCTACCTTGTAACACTTTTAAGCGAGATAACTCGAAAAAACCTTTTCGGTCCTTTCGCACCGGCCGAACTTCTTCAAAGTCCCAACGTCCCGTCGCATAGTTCCGTTTCTAGAAAACGTTCCAGCGATCAAATAAACGCTTAATCCCGACGTAAAACGTCGAGATACGTCCATTTATGCAAAAATATTCCTACCTTTTAACACTTTTAAGCGAGATAACTCGAAAAAACCTTTTCGGTCTTTTCGCACCGGCCGAACTTCTTCAAAGTCCCAACGTCCCGTCGCATAGTTCCGTTTCTAGAAAACGTTCCAGCGATCAAATAAACGCTTAATCCCGACGTAAAACGTCGAGATACGTCCATTTATGCAAAAATATTCCTACCTTTTAACACTTTTAAGCGAGATAACTCGAAAAAACCTTTTCGGTCTTTTCGCACCGGCCGAACTTCTTCAAAGTCCCAACGTCCCGTCGCATAGTTCCGTTTCTAGAAAACGTTCCAGCGACCAAATAAACGCTTAATCCCGACGTAAAACGTCGAGATACGTCCATTTATGCAAAAATATTCCTACCTTGTAACACTTTTAAGCGAGATAACTCGAAAAAACCTTTTCGGTCTTTTCGCACCGGCCGAACTTCTTCAAAGTCCCAACGTCCCGTCGCATAGTTCCGTTTCTAGAAAACGTTCCAGCGACCAAATAAACGCTTAATCCCGACGTAAAACGTCGAGATACGTCCATTTATGCAAAAATATTCCTACCTTGTAACACTTTTAAGCGAGATAACTCGAAAAAACCTTTTCGGTCCTTTCGCACCGGCCGAACTTCTTCAAAGTCCCAACGTCCCGTCGCATAGTTCCGTTTCTAGAAAACGTTCCAGCGATCAAATAAACGCTTAATCCCGACGTAAAACGTCGAGATACGTCCATTTATGCAAAAATATTCCTACCTTTTAACACTTTTAAGCGAGATAACTCGAAAAAACCTTTTCGGTCTTTTCGCACCGGCCGAACTTCTTCAAAGTCCCAACGTCCCGTCGCATAGTTCCGTTTCTAGAAAACGTTCCAGCGACCAAATAAACGCTTAATCCCGACGTAAAACGTCGAGATACGTCCATTTATGCAAAAATATTCCTACCTTGTAACACTTTTAAGCGAGATAACTCGAAAAAACCTTTTCGGTCTTTTCGCACCGGCCGAACTTCTTCAAAGTCCCAACGTCCCGTCGCATAGTTCCGTTTCTAGAAAACGTTCCAGCGACCAAATAAACGCTTAATCCCGACGTAAAACGTCGAGATACGTCCATTTATGCAAATATATTCCTACCTTGTAACACTTTTAAGCGAGATAACTCGAAAAAACCTTTTCGGTCTTTTCGCACCGGCCGAACTTCTTCAAAGTCCCAACGTCCCGTCGCATAGTTCCGTTTCTAGAAAACGTTCCACCGACCAAATAAACGCTTAATCCCGACGTAAAACGTCGAGATACGTCCATTTATGCAAAAATATTCCTACCTTGTAACACTTTTAAGCGAGATAACTCGAAAAAACCTTTTCGGTCCTTTCGCACCGGCCGAACTTCTTCAAAGTCCCAACGTCCCGTCGCATAGTTCCGTTTCTAGAAAACGTTCCACCGACCAAATAAACGCTTAATCCCGACGTAAAACGTCGAGATACGTCCATTTATGCAAAAATATTCCTACCTTTTAACACTTTTAAGCGAGATAACTCGAAAAAACCTTTTCGGTCTTTTCGCACCGGCCGAACTTCTTCAAAGTCCCAACGTCCCGTCGCATAGTTCCGTTTCTAGAAAACGTTCCAGCGACCAAATAAACGCTTAATCCCGACGTAAAACGTCGAGATACGTCCATTTATGCAAAAATATTCCTACCTTGTAACACTTTTAAGCGAGATAACTCGAAAAAACCTTTTCGGTCTTTTCGCACCGGCCGAACTTCTTCAAAGTCCCAACGTCCCGTCGCATAGTTCCGTTTCTAGAAAACGTTCCAGCGACCAAATAAACGCTTAATCCCGACGTAAAACGTCGAGATACGTCCATTTATGCAAATATATTCCTACCTTGTAACACTTTTAAGCGAGATAACTCGAAAAAACCTTTTCGGTCTTTTCGCACCGGCCGAACTTCTTCAAAGTCCCAACGTCCCGTCGCATAGTTCCGTTTCTAGAAAACGTTCCAGCGACCAAATAAACGCTTAATCCCGACGTAAAACGTCGAGATACGTCCATTTATGCAAAAATATTCCTACCTTGTAACACTTTTAAGCGAGATAACTCGAAAAAACCTTTTCGGTCTTTTCGCACCGGCCGAACTTCTTCAAAGTCCCAACGTCCCGTCGCATAGTTCCGTTTCTAGAAAACGTTCCAGCGACCAAATAAACGCTTAATCCCGACGTAAAACGTCGAGATACGTCCATTTATGCAAAAATATTCCTACCTTGTAACACTTTTAAGCGAGATAACTCGAAAAAACCTTTTCGGTCCTTTCGCACCGGCCGAACTTCTTCAAAGTCCCAACGTCCCGTCGCATAGTTCCGTTTCTAGAAAACGTTCCAGCGATCAAATAAACGCTTAATCCCGACGTAAAACGTCGAGATACGTCCATTTATGCAAAAATATTCCTACCTTTTAACACTTTTAAGCGAGATAACTCGAAAAAACCTTTTCGGTCTTTTCGCACCGGCCGAACTTCTTCAAAGTCCCAACGTCCCGTCGCATAGTTCCGTTTCTAGAAAACGTTCCAGCGATCAAATAAACGCTTAATCCCGACGTAAAACGTCGAGATACGTCCATTTATGCAAAAATATTCCTACCTTTTAACACTTTTAAGCGAGATAACTCGAAAAAACCTTTTCGGTCTTTTCGCACCGGCCGAACTTCTTCAAAGTCCCAACGTCCCGTCGCATAGTTCCGTTTCTAGAAAACGTTCCAGCGACCAAATAAACGCTTAATCCCGACGTAAAACGTCGAGATACGTCCATTTATGCAAAAATATTCCTACCTTGTAACACTTTTAAGCGAGATAACTCGAAAAAACCTTTTCGGTCTTTTCGCACCGGCCGAACTTCTTCAAAGTCCCAACGTCCCGTCGCATAGTTCCGTTTCTAGAAAACGTTCCAGCGACCAAATAAACGCTTAATCCCGACGTAAAACGTCGAGATACGTCCATTTATGCAAAAATATTCCTACCTTGTAACACTTTTAAGCGAGATAACTCGAAAAAACCTTTTCGGTCCTTTCGCACCGGCCGAACTTCTTCAAAGTCCCAACGTCCCGTCGCATAGTTCCGTTTCTAGAAAACGTTCCAGCGATCAAATAAACGCTTAATCCCGACGTAAAACGTCGAGATACGTCCATTTATGCAAAAATATTCCTACCTTTTAACACTTTTAAGCGAGATAACTCGAAAAAACCTTTTCGGTCTTTTCGCACCGGCCGAACTTCTTCAAAGTCCCAACGTCCCGTCGCATAGTTCCGTTTCTAGAAAACGTTCCAGCGACCAAATAAACGCTTAATCCCGACGTAAAACGTCGAGATACGTCCATTTATGCAAAAATATTCCTACCTTGTAACACTTTTAAGCGAGATAACTCGAAAAAACCTTTTCGGTCTTTTCGCACCGGCCGAACTTCTTCAAAGTCCCAACGTCCCGTCGCATAGTTCCGTTTCTAGAAAACGTTCCAGCGACCAAATAAACGCTTAATCCCGACGTAAAACGTCGAGATACGTCCATTTATGCAAAAATATTCCTACCTTGTAACACTTTTAAGCGAGATAACTCGAAAAAACCTTTTCGGTCTTTTCGCACCGGCCGAACTTCTTCAAAGTCCCAACGTCCCGTCGCATAGTTCCGTTTCTAGAAAACGTTCCACCGACCAAATAAACGCTTAATCCCGACGTAAAACGTCGAGATACGTCCATTTATGCAAAAATATTCCTACCTTGTAACACTTTTAAGCGAGATAACTCGAAAAAACCTTTTCGGTCTTTTCGCACCGGCCGAACTTCTTCAAAGTCCCAACGTCCCGTCGCATAGTTCCGTTTCTAGAAAACGTTCCAGCGACCAAATAAACGCTTAATCCCGACGTAAAACGTCGAGATACGTCCATTTATGCAAAAATATTCCTACCTTGTAAC
>NW_026108830.1:652500-670000 GCF_024516045.1 Bombus affinis
CTGTTATTGCCTCCACGTGCTTGTTGACTTTTAGCCCTCCTTCGAGGTGCACTCCAAGGTATTTGATTGCCTGCTCCATCCTTATATTCCTGCCGCTAATCTTAATAATCGGTGGCCTCTCCGCGTCCAGCTTACCTTTGACGAGCAGCATCTCCGTTTTCTGTGCCGATAACGTTAGCTTCTTCCTGGTGCACCAGGTAGAGACTCGGGTAACTGCCTCCTGTCCTTTTTCCTGGAGCTCGTTCCTCGTGTTGCCGGCAATTAGAATCACGATGTCGTCCGCGTACGCGATGGGTTCGCACCCAGTCGCGTTTTCCGCTAGCTCAGCCAGCAGGTCATCAAATACGAGATTCCAGAAACTTGGTCCCAGTACCGATCCCTGCGGGCATCCTTTCGTGACGGGCTTGCTCACTGCTTCGTTTTTCCCAGCAATCTGTACGGTTCTTTCGGAGAAGTAGCTCCTTGTTAACCGGTACAGGTTGTCGGGGCATTCTCTTCTTTTGAGCTCGTGCAGCACGTTCGGCCACCAGACGTTGTCGAAGGCTCCTGATATATCGAGTGCTATTGCGAGGACGTACCTCTTCTCGCTCATTTGCTCGATTTTCTCGCGGAGCTTGATGATCGCGTCCACCGTCGATCTTCCGGGGCGAAAGCCATATTGTCTGTCGGAGGAGAGCGCGTGGTCGTGGAAGATAGGTGCCATCCTGGTGGCCATTAGCCTTTCTAGCAGCTTGCCTATCATGGAGAGCAGACAGATTGGCCTGTAGGATTTCGGATTGCTTCTGTCCCGATCCGGTCCCTTGGGTATGGTGATAACATTTGCGACCTTCCACCGTTTGGGGAATATTCCCCAGGCGAGGCAGCCGTTCATGAGCCTTAGGAGCTCCTGGTGTATTCTTCCCCAGGCCCGTTGGATTATTTCGACCTCAATCAGGTCGGGGCCTGGGCACTTCCCCTTCCTCAGCCGTTTCACGGCGTCACTGAGTTCCTCGAAGCTGAATTCAGGGGTGTCTTCTACGTTGGGGGGGTTTGTCGAGTTCCGCCTTATTTCCTTCTGCTCCTCCGTTTCGGTGTCTTCCTCGTCGTCGGGTAGAAGTGCGGACAACATCGCTGCCGCGGTCGTTCGCCAGTTGGAGGTATATCCGAGCGGCGTCTTCAGCGTCGATGTTGTTTCCTCTCCTCTGAGTTTCCTTGCGACTGTTTTGTAAGCGATGCCCCAAGGTTCCCTGTTACCCTCTTTGGTGACAAAGTCCTGCCAGCTCTGGATTTTTGCTCTTGCCAGCATCCTCTTATACTCCTTTCGTGTTGACCTGTACCGCAGCTTCTCCTGCTCCCTCGTAGCGGGGTCCCTGGCCCCCTGATACCTTCTTCTCGCCTGGTAGGTGTTTCTCTTTGCTCTGGTGAGTTCGGGCGTCCACCAGGGTACTGACCTGTAGTACCATTTCTTCTTTGGGATGGCGGTGTCGCAGGCACCTATCAGGGTTGCCTGGAGTTGCCCGGCCATTCTTTCGACGTCCTCTGCCTGCTGGAGGGTTGTTTCTTTGAGTGCCTCCATTTTCTCTGTGAGGGCACTCTGAAATACCTCCCAGTTGGCTTTTCGCGTGTTATAGCGTCTTTCCTGAAGCTGCGGTGTGGTGCTTCTCGTCCCGAAGTCGAGGAGCGTCTCCAGTATCCGGTGGTCACTGGAGGTACCATCTTCGCGTATCCTCCAGCCCTTTACAAGGAGTATTGCCTCTGGGCTCGCCATCGTCACGTTTATGTTTGATCGCCCTCGAGTTGTTTCAAACGTGTGGGGTTGTCCTGGTTGATTCAGGACATGGAGACCGTACTGCGCTATGACTGCCTCTAGGGCCTCGCCTCTGTCGTCGGTGCTCCTGCTGCACCACAGCGGTGATTTTGCGTTCGCATCCAGGCCGATGATGATCCTCTTGCCTCTGAGACACCGTAGTACCTTCTCCAACTGTTGCACGCCGACCTCGATGTTTCCTGTCGGCGGAAAGTACAGGCTTGCCGCGTACACCTCTGTTTCCCCGTCGCTTATCTGCACGCAGGAACAGTGTGTTGTGCAGAGTTCGGCGACCTCGAGGGGCGTTAGGGTCTCTGATTTTATCCCTACGGCCGCCATTGGCGGGTTGTGCTTCGACCCTCTGCAGGCGATCGCGACTCCTGTGCCGAATCCGGGTATTTTCCCATCGACGCTGTATGGTTCTTGCATTAATATTATGTCATCCCCATCGGCGTCCATTTGCGTCCGGATCTCATAAGGAGTTGTTTTGGATCGCTGCATGTTGTGCTGCAGGATCCTTATTTCCCTTTTCCTCCCAAGTCCTCTTCTGTCCCTGCGTTGCTCTTTATACATATTGCGTCCTTGCTATTATTGCTTCCAAGGCTTTCGTATACATTGGGCATTTCGCGTTGGAAGCTGCGTGGTCGCCCTTCCTCCCTGCTCTCTTGCAGTTTACGCAGGTGGCGTGCCCATCCTTATCTTTGCACTCTTTAGTGCTGTGCCCACTTTCTGCACAGTGCGCGCAGATTTCGTAGTTAACGCGGCAATATTTTGCCACGTGTCCGTATCCTTGACACTTGTAGCAGCGACTAATTGCTATGTAATCTTTAACTTTGCAGGCATTCCATGAGAGGAAGATCTTACCTTTCAATAGTTTCTCCCTTACCTGGGGGGGCACTTCGATGACCCAGTTCGTCTCCTCTTGATCCTTTCTGCCGGTCCTGAAGCAGAACTTGATGGCTGCAACGTCGTCCTCATTTAGTCTTTCTTGGTTCTGCTTCCTCATGCAGGCCAGGATCTCCTTCTCTGGAATGTCCCTCGGGACGTCGTAGATGATCATCCTGGGGGGTCTCCGCTGCGGCGTGCTAGCTTTTAGTCCAGCCTCCTTTAGTTTCGAGTTCTCGGTGAACTCTTTTAGGCTCTCCGGCTTCGTCGTCTCAACGGCTAGGCCGTTTCCCTTTATTTTCCGGACGGCCGTAACTTGGATTCCTCTCTTGCGGGGATTCACTAGGGTGAACACCGCGTCAAGTGCTTCTTCGCTCGTTTGAATCTCGCCACCTTCTCTTTCCGGTCGAATTATGACCACATTTTTGGGCGGCTTGACCGCCGTCTGCTCGACCTTGTTGCTCGTTATCTTTACTTTTTCGGCGTATGTCGGCTCCCTCTGTTCCTGCTGCGTCGTTCTCAAGACGGCTGTTTCTAGCCGCCTGGTTGCTTTGTTGACGGCGTTCATTATCGCCGTTTCCTTATTTTTCTCATCTCCGGCACTCTGCTCTAGCCTGCCTGTCAGGTAGCTATTATGGAGCAGTAGCTCGTCAACAATGCCCCTCATTTCTTTGAAGTGCCGTAGGATTACTGCGGCGTGTTCCTTGTTTATTTTCCTGGCCGAGTCTAAGCAGAACGCCGTGACCTTCCTCTCTATGTCACTGGCCTGTGCCTTTATATCAGGCACTTGCCGCTTATCCTCCCCGGCCAATCTCTCCTCATCTCTGGGGGGGTTGTTTCTCCCCAGGCTTGCTCTCATCGTCTTCTCTGGTATCCTCGGGCTTGGAGTGGCCTCGTTCTTTTCCATCGGTTTCCTCAGGGGTTGGAGGACCACTCTGGCCTCTGCGCCTGGCGACGAGTGCCCTAGCGTCGGCATCACCGGCTCCTTGCCGCTTCTTGCGGCTGCCGCTGCGGCTGTTCGCTTCCCGGTGGCTATGTCCAGCGGCGTATTGAATCCCCCTCGCGGACTTCAGTTGGCGCTTTGTTCCCGCGAGCACTCCCGCGCTGAGTCCGGCGGCGTGCTCTTCACAGTTCAAAACCCCTGGGTTTGAATTTGAATTTGAATTTGCCGCCTAGCAGCGTGCTCTTGGTTCCCAAGATGCCCGGGCGGCGGCGCTTCGGTCGCTCGACCCAAGATGGCTGCCGCGCGTCCGCTAACCTATCCTCCCGCACGTGGCACTTTGTTTTGCTCTTCTCGCGCTTATTGCGGCAATTTCCACTAAACTTTCGGTGTGCACTATGTTTTTAGCACTCGCACTATCTATTATTTTAGTTTTCGTGCCCGAGATCTTCGATTTTCGCGTTTTTGTCCGCCACGTGGCCTAACCTCACTTCGCGCACGCGGCACTTTCTTTTGTTTTTCCGCGCTTATTGCGGCAATTTTCACTAAACTTTCGGTGTGCACTATGTTTTTTTTAGCACTCGCACTACCTATTATTTTAGTTTCGTGCCCGAGATCTTCGATTTACGCGTTTTTGTCCGCCACGTGGCCTAACCTCGCTTCGCACACGCGGCACTTTCTTTGCTTTTTCCGCGCTTATTGCGGAAATCTCCACTAATATTTTTGCATGCACTTTATTTTAAGCACTAACTCTGCCTATTGAATTATTTTTCGCTCCCGAGATCATTGATTTTTCGGTTTTTTTTTCCTATCCGTCGCGTCAGCTAACCTCACTTTTCGCACGTGGCGATTTACATTAGCTTTTTTCGCTCTGAATTCGGCGATCTCCACGATTCTTTTTAACTACACGTTTTCCTCGGCACTCCCACTTTGCTTTAAATTAGTTTTTACGCCCGAACTTTTTAATTTGCCCGGTTTTTTCGTTTATAGACTGCGGAGCGACGTGCACGCGTCCGTCCCACTTGCCGCCATCTTGGAAACTAAGTAGATAGGGACAAGTAGTATTGAGCGATTAGGGGCTCGACCGTTGGGCCGGCCACGCCATTCCCGGAGTATAGCACTCATACTGGCTTCGCTAGATGTTATTTATATCCTACTTTCTGACGTCCAATGCCCGGGGAACGGCGCGCATAGGTGGTCGGCGCGCGACTTGGAAAAACCCTGCCCTCTCCTTTCGGGTCAGTGGGCAAGTTGAACCTACCCTTTCGGGCGGCAGCTCGCTTAGCCGGCGCCGCGCGATGCGCGCATCGCGCAGCACCGTTACCAGCGGGGGCCACGGGGAGGCGGAGCTGCCAGCATATAGCTCGGTCCCAGCAGGTTGGCTTTGCAGCCGATTGTCCCTGCACCGTCACGGCACTCATTTGCGTGAGCGTCGCCTGCACTGACGGTCGCAGGTCTTATCTCCGGCTCGTGTTGGTTTTCTTGTCCTCTTATCCTTAGTTCTCTTCCTGTTCCCAGTGTTTTGTGTATTGTCCTGTCATGGGTCCTGTGTTTCCGTGCGTGTATCCCTTCTTCGCTGTTTTATCTTCTTCTTCTTCGTCTCCTTCCTGCTCCTCTACTATTGGGTGTCGCCGTCTTCTTCTTCGGAGAGTCCCTCTTCGTTGGTTTCTTCCTCTTGTTCCCGTCGTTGTACGGGCACGCACTGGGCCAGTCTTGGACTATGCCTTAGAGGCCGGCCTGCCTGCCCCTCCAGTTGCGTCGATCCTCTTCCTGGCAGTCGCCCTGGCTGCGTTGCGCCTCCCATTTCTCGTAGGGCGTTCCTTCTCTTCTCCTCCTTCGCTTGGAGTACTTTCCTTGCAAACTGACAGAAGTGGGGGTATACGTCTTTTGTTACGTACTCCCGCTTTTCTTCCGGCCAGCGCAGATCGAGTTCTCCCAGTGCATTTCGGAATTCCTGCCTTTCTTCATCGAAGATTGGACAGTCTTCTAAGATGTGATGGGCGGTTTCTATTTCGCCGCATTCACATGTGTCCAATTCGCTGAGGTTGAATGACTTGAGCTTACCGTTGAAATCCCCGTGGCCGCTAATGAACTGTGTCGTGTAGTGGTCGGGTCTCACCCAGCGGTTCTCCAGTCTGTCCTTGATGCTAGCAAAGTAGTCGAAGGTCGTCCTGCCCTTTGGCGTTGTTTGCCAGCGCTCTTGCCACTTATCTAACGCCTCGCCGACAATGGATTTCTCGTCGGGCGCTTCGTCGCGCCTCCTCTTCTTATTGTGGAGTCTTGCCCTGATTTCGACTAGGAGGTCAAGAGGAATGACTCCGGCGATAACCTGCAGTGCCTCGGTTGACGTGGTTCTATAGGCCTTGGTCACTCGGAGGAGTGCCATCCTCTGTGACCTTATCAGCTTGCTCCTCGCTTTCCCTTTCAGTAGGTCGCTCCAGCCGGCTGCGGCGTATGTGGTTATCGGCTCGTACAGCCCTCTGTACAGAGTACGCATGGCCGCGTGTCCGAGTCCCCATTTCGCCTTGGCCACCCTCGCGAGGCTGTTGAAGAGTTTTTGACACTTACCTGTTATTGCCTCCACGTGCTTGTTGACTTTTAGCCCTCCTTCGAGGTGCACTCCGAGGTATTTGATTGCCTGCTCCATCCTTATATTCCTGCCGCTAATCTTAATAATCGGTGGCCTCTCCGCGTCCAGCTTACCTTTGACGAGCAGCATCTCCGTTTTCTGTGCCGATAACGTTAGCTTCTTCCTGGTGCACCAGGTAGAGACTCGGGTAACTACCTCCTGTCCCTTTTCCTGGAGCTCGTTCCTCGTGTTGCCGGCAATTAGAATCACGATGTCGTCCGCGTACGCGATGGGTTCGCACCCTGTCGCGTTTCCCGCTAGCTCAGCCAGCAGGTCATCAAATACGAGATTCCAGAAACTTGGTCCCAGTACCGATCCCTGCGGGCATCCTTTCGTGACGGGCTTGCTCACTGCTTCGTTTTTCCCAGCAATCTGTACGGTTCTTTCGGAGAAGTAGCTCCTTGTTAACCGGTACAGGTTGTCGGGGCATTCTCTTCTTTTGAGCTCGTGCAGCACGTTCGGCCACCAGACGTTGTCGAAGGCTCCTGATATATCGAGTGCTATTGCGAGGACGTACCTCTTCTCGCTCATTTGCTCGATTTTCTCGCGGAGCTTGATGATCGCGTCCACCGTCGATCTTCCGGGGCGAAAGCCATATTGTCTGTCGGAGGAGAGCGCGTGGTCGTGGAAGATAGGTGCCATCCTGGTGGCCATTAGCCTTTCTAGCAGCTTGCCTATCATGGAGAGCAGACAGATTGGCCTGTAGGATTTCGGATTGCTTCTGTCCCGATCCGGTCCCTTGGGGATGGTGATAACATTTGCGACCTTCCACCGTTTGGGGAATATTCCCCAGGCGAGGCAGCCGTTCATGAGCCTTAGGAGCTCCTGGTGTATTCTTCCCCAGGCCCGTTGGATTATTTCGACCTCAATCAGGTCGGGGCCTGGGCACTTCCCCTTCCTCAGCCGTTTCACGGCGTCACTGAGTTCCTCGAAGCTGAATTCAGGGGTGTCTTCTACGTTGGGGGGGTTTGTCGAGTTCCGCCTTATTTCCTTCTGCTCCTCCGTTTCGGTGTCTTCCTCGTCGTCGGGTAGAAGTGCGGACAACATCGCTGCCGCGGTCGTTCGCCAGTTGGAGGTATATCCGAGCGGCGTCTTCAGCGTCGATGTTGTTTCCTCTCCTCTGAGTTTCCTTGCGACTGTTTTGTAAGCGATGCCCCAAGGTTCCCTGTTACCCTCTTTGGTGACGAAGTCCTGCCAGCTCTGGATTTTTGCTCTTGCCAGCATCCTCTTATACTCCTTTCGTGTTGACCTGTACCGCAGCTTCTCCTGCTCCCTCGTAGCGGGGTCCCTGGCCCCCTGATACCTTCTTCTCGCCTGGTAGGTGTTTCTCTTTGCTCTGGTGAGTTCGGGCGTCCACCAGGGTACTGACCTGTAGTACCATTTCTTCTTTGGGATGGCGGTGTCGCAGGCACCTATCAGGGTTGCCTGGAGTTGCCCGGCCATTCTTTCGACGTCCTCTGCCTGCTGGAGGGTTGTTTCTTTGAGTGCCTCCATTTTCTCTGTGAGGGCACTCTGAAATACCTCCCAGTTGGCTTTTCGCGTGTTATAGCGTCTTTCCTGAAGCTGCGGTGTGGTGCTTCTCGTCCCGAAGTCGAGGAGCGTCTCCAGTATCCGGTGGTCACTGGAGGTACCATCTTCGCGTATCCTCCAGCCCTTTACAAGGAGTATTGCCTCTGGGCTCGCCATCGTCACGTCTATGTTTGATCGCCCTCGAGTTGTTTCAAACGTGTGGGGTTGTCCTGGTTGATTCAGGACATGGAGACCGTACTGCGCTATGACTGCCTCTAGGGCCTCGCCTCTGTCGTCGGTGCTCCTGCTGCACCACAGCGGTGATTTTGCGTTCGCATCCAGGCCGATGATGATCCTCTTGCCTCTGAGACACCGTAGTACCTTCTCCAACTGTTGCACGCCGACCTCGATGTTTCCTGTCGGCGGAAAGTACAGGCTTGCCGCGTACACCTCTGTTTCCCCGTCGCTTATCTGCACGCAGGAACAGTGTGTTGTGCAGAGTTCGGCGACCTCGAGGGGCGTTAGGGTCTCTGATTTTATCCCTACGGCCGCCATTGGCGGGTTGTGCTTCGACCCTCTGCAGGCGATCGCGACTCCTGTGCCGAATCCGGGTATTTTCCCATCGACGCTGTATGGTTCTTGCATTAATATTATGTCATCCCCATCGGCGTCCATTTGCGTCCGGATCTCATAAGGAGTTGTTTTGGATCGCTGCATGTTGTGCTGCAGGATCCTTATTTCCCTTTTCCTCCCAAGTCCTCTTCTGTCCCTGCGTTGCTCTTTATACATATTGCGTCCTTGCTATTATTGCTTCCAAGGCTTTCGTATACATTGGGCATTTCGCGTTGGAAGCTGCGTGGTCGCCCTTCCTCCCTGCTCTCTTGCAGTTTACGCAGGTGGCGTGCCCATCCTTATCTTTGCACTCTTTAGTGCTGTGCCCACTTTCTGCACAGTGCGCGCAGATTTCGTAGTTAACGCGGCAATATTTTGCCACGTGTCCGTATCCTTGACACTTGTAGCAGCGACTAATTGCTATGTAATCTTTAACTTTGCAGGCATTCCATGAGAGGAAGATCTTACCTTTCAATAGTTTCTCCCTTACCTGGGGGGGCACTTCGATGACCCAGTTCGTCTCCTCTTGATCCTTTCTGCCGGTCCTGAAGCAGAACTTGATGGCTGCAACGTCGTCCTCATTTAGTCTTTCTTGGTTCTGCTTCCTCATGCAGGCCAGGATCTCCTTCTCTGGAATGTCCCTCGGGACGTCGTAGATGATCATCCTGGGGGGTCTCCGCTGCGGCGTGCTAGCTTTTAGTCCAGCCTCCTTTAGTTTCGAGTTCTCGGTGAACTCTTTTAGGCTCTCCGGCTTCGTCGTCTCAACGGCTAGGCCGTTTCCCTTTATTTTCCGGACGGCCGTAACTTGGATTCCTCTCTTGCGGGGATTCACTAGGGTGAACACCGCGTCAAGTGCTTCTTCGCTCGTTTGAATCTCGCCACCTTCTCTTTCCGGTCGAATTATGACCACATTTTTGGGCGGCTTGACCGCCGTCTGCTCGACCTTGTTGCTCGTTATCTTTACTTTTTCGGCATATGTCGGCTCCCTCTGTTCCTGCTGCGTCGTTCTCAAGACGGCTGTTTCTAGCCGCCTGGTTGCTTTGTTGACGGCGTTCATTATCGCCGTTTCCTTGTTCTTCTCATCTCCGGCACTCTGCTCTAGCCTGCCTGTCAGGTAGCTATTATGGAGCAGTAGCTCGTCAACAATGCCCCTCATTTCTTTGAAGTGCCGTAGGATTACTGCGGCGTGTTCCTTGTTTATTTTCCTGGCCGAGTCTAAGCAGAACGCCGTGACCTTCCTCTCTATGTCACTGGCCTGTGCCTTTATATCGGGCACTTGCCGCTTATCCTCCCCGGCCAATCTCTCCTCATCTCTGGGGGGGTTGTTTCTCCCCAGGCTTGCTCTCATCGTCTTCTCTGGTATCCTCGGGCTTGGAGTGGCCTCATTCTTTTCCATCTGTTTCCTCAGGGGTTGGAGGACCACTCTGGCCTCTGCGCCTGGCGACGAGTGCCCTAGCGTCGGCATCACCGGCTCCTTGCCGCTTCTTGCGGCTGCCGCTGCGGCTGTTCGCTTCCCGGTGGCTATGTCCAGCGGCGTATTGAATCCCCCTCGCGGACTTTCAGTTGGCGCTTTGTTCCCGCGAGCACTCCCGCGCTGAGTCCGGCGGCGTGCTCTTCACAGTTCAAAACCCCTGGGTTTGAATTTGAATTTGAATTTGCCGCCTAGCAGCGTGCTCTTGGTTCCCAAGATGCCCGGGCGGCGGCGCTTCGGTCGCTCGACCCAAGATGGCTGCCGCGCGTCCGCTAACCTATCCTCCCGCACGTGGCACTTTGTTTTGCTTTTCTCGCGCTTATTGCGGCAATTTCCACTAAACTTTCGGTGTGCACTATGTTTTTAGCACTCGCACTATCTATTATTTTAGTTTTCGTGCCCGAGATCTTCGATTTTCGCGTTTTTGTCCGCCACGTGGCCTAACCTCACTTCGCGCACGCGGCACTTTCTTTTGTTTTTCCGCGCTTATTGCGGCAATTTTCACTAAACTTTCGGTGTGCACTATGTTTTTTAGCACTCGCACTACCTATTATTTTAGTTTCGTGCCCGAGATCTTCGATTTACGCGTTTTTGTCCGCCACGTGGCCTAACCTCGCTTCGCACACGCGGCACTTACTTTGCTTTTTCCGCGCTTATTGCGGAAATCTCCACTAATATTTTTGCATGCACTTTATTTTAAGCACTAACTCTGCCTATTGAATTATTTTTCGCTCCCGAGATCTTTGATTTTTCGGTTTTTCCTATCCGTCGCGTCAGCTAACCTCACTTTTCGCACGTGGCGATTTGCATTAGCTTTTTTCGCTCTGAATTCGGCGATCTCCACGATTCTTTTTAACTACACGTTTTCCTCGGCACTCCCACTTTGCTTTAAATTAATTTTTACGCCCGAACTTTTTAATTTGCCCGGTTTTTTCGTTTATAGACTGCGGAGCGACGTGCACGCGTCCGTCCCACTTGCCGCCATCTTGGAAAAGTAGTAGATAGGGACAAGTAGTATTGAGCGATTAGGGGCTCGGCCGTTGGGCCGGCCACGCCATTCCTGGAGTATAGCACTCATACTGGCTTCGCTAGATGTTATTTATATCCTACTTTCTGACGTCCAATGCCCGGGGAACGGCGCGCATAGGTGGTCGGCGCGCGACTTGGAAAAACCCTGCCCTCTCCTTTCGGGTCAGTGGGCAAGTTGAACCTACCCTTTCGGGCGGCAGCTCGCTTAGCCGGCGCCGCGCGATGCGCGCATCGCGCAGCACCGTTACCAGCGGGGGCCACGGGGAGGCGGAGCTGCCAGCATATAGCTCGGTCCCAGCAGGTTGGCTTTGCAGCCGATTGTCCCTGCACCGTCACGGCACTCATTTGCATGAGCGTCGCCTGCACTGACGGTCGCAGGTCTTATCTCCGGCTCGTGTTGGTTTTCTTGTCCTCTTATCCTTAGTTCTCTTCCTGTTCCCAGTGTTTTGTGTATTGTCCTGTCATGGGTCCTGTGTTTTCGTGCGTGTTTCCCTTCTTCGCTGTTTTATCTTCTTCTTCTTCGTCTCCTTCCTGCTCCTCTACTATTGGGTGTCGCCGTCTTCTTCTTCGGAGAGTCCCTCTTCGTTGGTTTCTTCCTCTTGTTCCCGTCGTTGCACGGGCACGCACCGGGCCAGTCTTGGACTATGCCTTAGAGTCCGGCCTGCCTGCCCCTCCAGTTGCGTCGATCCTCTTCCTGGCAGTCGCCCTGGCTGCGTTGCGCCTCCCATTTCTCGTAGGGCGTTCCTTCTCTTCTCCTCCTTCGCTTGGAGTACTTTCCTTGCAAACTGACAGAAGTGGGGGTATACGTCTTTTGTTACGTACTCCCGCTTTTCTTCCGGCCAGCGCAGATCGAGTTCTCCCAGTGCATTTCGGAATTCCTGCCTTTCTTCATCGAAGATTGGACAGTCTTCTAAGATGTGATGGGCGGTTTCTATTTCGCCGCATTCACATGTGTCCAATTCGCTGAGGTTGAATGACTTGAGCTTACCGTTGAAATCCCCGTGGCCGCTAATGAACTGTGTCGTGTAGTGGTCGGGTCTCACCCAGCGGTTCTCAAGTCTGTCCTTGATGCTAGCAAAGTAGTCGAAGGTCGTCCTGCCCTTTGGCGTTGTTTGCCAGCGCTCTTGCCACTTATCTAACGCCTCGCCGACAATGGATTTCTCGTCGGGCGCTTCGTCGCGCCTCCTCTTCTTATTGTGGAGTCTTGCCCTGATTTCGACTAGGAGGTCAATAGGAATGACTCCGGCGATAACCTGCAGTGCCTCGGTTGACGTGGTTCTATAGGCCTTGGTCACTCGGAGGAGTGCCATCCTCTGTGACCTTATCAGCTTGCTCCTCGCTTTCCCTTTCAGTAGGTCGCTCCAGCCGGCTGCGGCGTATGTGGTTATCGGCTCGTACAGCCCTCTGTACAGAGTACGCATGGCCGCGTGTCCGAGTCCCCATTTCGCCTTGGCCACCCTCGCGAGGCTGTTGAAGAGTTTTTGACACTTACCTGTTATTGCCTCCACGTGCTTGTTGACTTTTAGCCCTCCTTCGAGGTGCACTCCAAGGTATTTGATTGCCTGCTCCATCCTTATATTCCTGCCGCTAATCTTAATAATCGGTGGCCTCTCCGCGTCCAGCTTACCTTTGACGAGCAGCATCTCCGTTTTCTGTGCCGATAACGTTAGCTTCTTCCTGGTGCACCAGGTAGAGACTCGGGTAACTACCTCCTGTCCCTTTTCCTGGAGCTCGTTCCTCGTGTTGCCGGCAATTAGAATCACGATGTCGTCCGCGTACGCGATGGGTTCGCACCCCGTCGCGTTTTCCGCTAGCTCAGCCAGCAGGTCATCAAATACGAGATTCCAGAAACTTGGTCCCAGTACCGATCCCTGCGGGCATCCTTTCGTGACGGGCTTGCTCACTGCTTCGTTTTTCCCAGCAATCTGTACGGTTCTTTCGGAGAAGTAGCTCCTTGTTAACCGGTACAGGTTGTCGGGGCATTCTCTTCTTTTGAGCTCGTGCAGCACGTTCGGCCACCAGACGTTGTCGAAGGCTCCTGATATATCGAGTGCTATTGCGAGGACGTACCTCTTCTCGCTCATTTGCTCGATTTTCTCGCGGAGCTTGATGATCGCGTCCACCGTCGATCTTCCGGGGCGAAAGCCATATTGTCTGTCGGAGGAGAGCGCGTGGTCGTGGAAGATAGGTGCCATCCTGGTGGCCATTAGCCTTTCTAGCAGCTTGCCTATCATGGAGAGCAGACAGATTGGCCTGTAGGATTTCGGATTGCTTCTGTCCCGATCCGGTCCCTTGGGGATGGTGATAACATTTGCGACCTTCCACCGTTTGGGGAATATTCCCCAGGCGAGGCAGCCGTTCATGAGCCTTAGGAGCTCCTGGTGTATTCTTCCCCAGGCCCGTTGGATTATTTCGACCTCAATCAGGTCGGGGCCTGGGCACTTCCCCTTCCTCAGCCGTTTCACGGCGTCACTGAGTTCCTCGAAGCTAAATTCAGGGGTGTCTTCTACGTTGGGGGGGTTTGTCGAGTTCCGTCTTATTTCCTTCTGCTCCTCCGTTTCGGTGTCTTCCTCGTCGTCGGGTAGAAGTGCGGACAACATCGCTGCCGCGGTCGTTCGCCAGTTGGAGGTATATCCGAGCGGCGTCTTCAGCGTCGATGTTGTTTCCTCTCCTCTGAGTTTCCTTGCGACTGTTTTGTAAGCGATGCCCCAAGGTTCCCTGTTACCCTCTTTGGTGACGAAGTCCTGCCAGCTCTGGATTTTTGCTCTTGCCAGCATCCTCTTATACTCCTTTCGTGTTGACCTGTACCGCAGCTTCTCCTGCTCCCTCGTAGCGGGGTCCCTGGCCCCCTGATACCTTCTTCTCGCCTGGTAGGTGTTTCTCTTTGCTCTGGTGAGCTCGGGCGTCCACCAGGGTACTGACCTGTAGTACCATTTCTTCTTTGGGATGGCGGTGTCGCAGGCACCTATCAGGGTTGCCTGGAGTTGCCCGGCCATTCTTTCGACGTCCTCTGCCTGCTGGAGGGTTGTTTCTTTGAGTGCCTCCATTTTCTCTGTGAGGGCACTCTGAAATACCTCCCAGTTGGCTTTTCGCGTGTTATAGCGTCTTTCCTGAAGCTGCGGTGTGGTGCTTCTCGTCCCGAAGTCGAGGAGCGTCTCCAGTATCCGGTGGTCACTGGAGGTACCATCTTCGCGTATCCTCCAGCCCTTTACAAGGAGTATTGCCTCTGGGCTCGCCATCGTCACGTCTATGTTTGATCGCCCTCGAGTTGTTTCAAACGTGTGGGGTTGTCCTGGTTGATTCAGGACATGGAGACCGTACTGCGCTATGACTGCCTCTAGGGCCTCGCCTCTGTCGTCGGTGCTCCTGCTGCACCACAGCGGTGATTTTGCGTTCGCATCCAGGCCGATGATGATCCTCTTGCCTCTGAGACACCGTAGTACCTTCTCCAACTGTTGCACGCCGACCTCGATGTTTCCTGTCGGCGGAAAGTACAGGCTTGCCGCGTACACCTCTGTTTCCCCGTCGCTTATCTGCACGCAGGAACAGTGTGTTGTGCAGAGTTCGGCGACCTCGAGGGGCGTTAGGGTCTCTGATTTTATCCCTACGGCCGCCATTGGCGGGTTGTGCTTCGACCCTCTGCAGGCGATCGCGACTCCTGTGCCGAATCCGGGTATTTTCCCATCGACGCTGTATGGTTCTTGCATTAATATTATGTCATCCCCATCGGCGTCCATTTGCGTCCGGATCTCGTAAGGAGTTGTTTTGGATCGCTGCATGTTGTGCTGCAGGATCCTTATTTCCCTTTTCCTCCCAAGTCCTCTTCTGTCCCTGCGTTGCTCTTTATACATATTGCGTCCTTGCTATTATTGCTTCCAAGGCTTTCGTATACATTGGGCATTTCGCGTTGGAAGCTGCGTGGTCGCCCTTCCTCCCTGCTCTCTTGCAGTTTACGCAGGTGGCGTGCCCATCCTTATCTTTGCACTCTTTAGTGCTGTGCCCACTTTCTGCACAGTGCGCGCAGATTTCGTAGTTAACGCGGCAATATTTTGCCACGTGTCCGTATCCTTGACACTTGTAGCAGCGACTAATTGCTATGTAATCTTTAACTTTGCAGGCATTCCATGAGAGGAAGATCTTACCTTTCAATAGTTTCTCCCTTACCTGGGGGGGCACTTCGATGACCCAGTTCGTCTCCTCTTGATCCTTTCTGCCGGTCCTGAAGCAGAACTTGATGGCTGCAACGTCGTCCTCATTTAGTCTTTCTTGGTTCTGCTTCCTCATGCAGGCCAGGATCTCCTTCTCTGGAATGTCCCTCGGGACGTCGTAGATGATCATCCTGGGGGGTCTCCGCTGCGGCGTGCTAGCTTTTAGTCCAGCCTCCTTTAGTTTCGAGTTCTCGGTGAACTCTTTTAGGCTCTCCGGCTTCGTCGTCTCAACGGCTAGGCCGTTTCCCTTTATTTTCCGGACGGCCGTGACTTGGATTCCTCTCTTGCGGGGATTCACTAGGGTGAACACCGCGTCAAGTGCTTCTTCGCTCGTTTGAATCTCGCCACCTTCTCTTTCCGGTCGAATTATGACCACATTTTTGGGCGGCTTGACCGCCGTCTGCTCGACCTTGTTGCTCGTTATCTTTACTTTTTCGGCGTATGTCGGCTCCCTCTGTTCCTGCTGCGTCGTTCTCAAGACGGCTGTTTCTAGCCGCCTGGTTGCTTTGTTGACGGCGTTCATTATCGCCGTTTCCTTATTCTTCTCATCTCCGGCACTCTGCTCTAGCCTGCCTGTCAGGTAGCTATTATGGAGCAGTAGCTCGTCAACAATGCCCCTCATTTCTTTGAAGTGCCGTAGGATTACTGCGGCGTGTTCCTTGTTTATTTTCCTGGCCGAGTCTAAGCAGAACGCCGTGACCTTCCTCTCTATGTCACTGGCCTGTGCCTTTATATCGGGCACTTGCCGCTTATCCTCCCCGGCCAATCTCTCCTCGTCTCTGGGGGGGTTGTTTCTCCCCAGGCTTGCTCTCATCGTCTTCTCTGGTATCCTCGGGCTTGGAGTGGCCTCGTTCTTTTCCATCTGTTTCCTCAGGGGTTGGAGGACCACTCTGGCCTCTGCGCCTGGCGACGAGTGCCCTAGCGTCGGCATCACCGGCTCCTTGCCGCTTCTTGCGGCTGCCGCTGCGGCTGTTCGCTTCCCGGTGGCTATGTCCAGCGGCGTATTGAATCCCCCTCGCGGACTTTCAGTTGGCGCTTTGTTCCCGCGAGCACTCCCGCGCTGAGTCCGGCGGCGTGCTCTTCACAGTTCAAAACCCCTGGGTTTGAATTTGAATTTGAATTTGCCGCCTAGCAGCGTGCTCTTGGTTCCCAGGATGCCCGGGCGGCGGCGCTTCGGTCGCTCGACCCAAGATGGCTGCCGCGCGTCCGCTAACCTATCCTCCCGCACGTGGCACTTTGTTTTGCTTTTCTCGCGCTTATTGCGGCAATTTCCACTAAACTTTCGGTGTGCACTATGTTTTTAGCACTCGCACTATCTATTATTTTAGTTTTCGTGCCCGAGATCTTCGATTTTCGCGTTTTTGTCCGCCACGTGGCCTAACCTCACTTCGCGCACGCGGCACTTTCTTTTGTTTTTCCGCGCTTATTGCGGCAATTTTCACTAAACTTTCGGTGTGCACTATGTTTTTTAGCACTCGCACTTCCTATTATTTTAGTTTTCGTGCCCGAGATCTTCGATTTTCGCGTTTTTGTCCGCCACGTGGCCTTACCTCGCTTCGCACACGCGGCACTTTCTTTTGTTTTTTTCGCGCTTATTGCGGAAATCTCCACTAATATTTTTGCATGCACTTTATTTTAAGCACTAACTCTGCCTATTAAATTATTTTTCGCTCCCGAGATCTTTGATTTTTCGGTTTTTTCCTATCCGTCGCGTCCGCTAACCTCACTTTTCGCACGTGGCGATTTTCATTAGCTTTTTTCGCTCTGAATTCGGCGATCTCCACGATTCTTTTTAACTACGCGTTTTCCTCGGCACTCCCACTTTGCTTTAAATTAGTTTTTACGCCCGAACTTTTTAATTTGCCCGGTTTTTTCGTTTATAGACTGCGGAGCGACGTGCACGCGTCCGTCCCACTTGCCGCCATCTTGGAAAACTAGTAGATAGGGACATACATACATATATGCAATTTTTGGTAACGGGTACTTTCCCAGACTTTTTGTCCATACAGTAACCCGGGTCCCCTGGACCAATTGGGGTTGGGTAAACGCCCAACCATCGCGCAAGGCACACAGTGCCCTGCTTCCTGGATTAGCTAGGCCTGCAGGGGCTGTCGCTCGTCTCAGGTCGAACGGGGCCCTTTCTAAGCCCTACCGTCTACCGGGACGGTACCGGAGCAGTTGGGACGCTGCTCACACGCCGTAGACCATTCGGTGTAGGACGAACACCTTAACTCGGCCCTCTTGCCAGCATCTTGGCCATCAACCACTGCCACCACGAGTCCATACCCATTTTTGGCCGAGCAGAGGGGTCGCTACTCCCTCCGGGCTATAACTCGACCCGCCCGTGGTACCAGCCTAAGTCGCTGGTGGGACTATCGTGTGGATGTACGGCCACGTCACTACCGGCCCGGCGTCCTGCTAACCGAGCTCG
>NW_026108830.1:675000-690000 GCF_024516045.1 Bombus affinis
AAGAAATCACGTGTGCGTTCCCGGATCTACGGCTCTCTTTCGGGGATAAATTACAAGCACAGAGTATGTTAAACGCAACGACGACCTATCGATGCGACGGTCCTCGTCGTTGTCAGTCGCTCGCGCAGAGTATATCTCTACGCACGAAGAGACGGAGTGGGCATTAGATCCCTGGGGCTATTCGAGTAAAACGTCTTAAGAAAAGACGGTTGTACGGCAAAATTCCGCACCGTTACCAAGTTTACTTTTATCTGAGGCTGTTCTCCTTCTCTCCTCTCTCGACCGAGTTCCCATATTTGCTTTCTCTCAGTCTCGCCAAAATAATATTCATTTAAGACGACGTCGGGGGCGCGGACATCGTGCTCATCGAAAACCTGCAAACGTATGCAAATCTGCTGATATGAAAAAAAAATCGGTCACGAGGACAACACTACGTATATATATATATATATATATATAATATATTCGATAACCGACACGAAGCGGTGCATAAGCGGGCGGTCGTACGAAAGGACGACTCACGACGCCGCTAGCACTCACGCAGGTCCGTGACGGTTCTCTCCGCTCTTATTCGTATCCTTCTTCGTGCGCTTGCTCCGACTCTGAAACGTTCTACGTATCGTAAGAACGACGGCGGGTTGTCGAAGGCACCAAGGGACAGAGAGAGACAGAGGTAGAGTTTCGTAGTGTCTCCCGTGAACACGATAGTTTATATATCGAGCATGCGTACGAATTGCACGGTCTCGACACGACCGCGACGAACGCCGACGAGCGTCCAACAATCGCTCGTACGTCGCGTACGTTCTCTCGCGTCCGCTCTTGTTCGTATCCTTCTTCGTGCGCTTCCTCCGACTCTGAAACGTTCTACGTATCGTAAGAACGACGGCGGGTTGTCGAAGGCACCAAGGGACAGAGAGAGACAGATAGAGAGGAACGACACGCAACGCAAGCAGTCTTAGGTTTACGTGAGCAACCCTCAGCCAGGCGTGGTCCAGGAATTGTATCCGTGGACCGCAATGTGCGTTCGAAATGTCGATGTTCATGTGTCCTGCAGTTCACACGTTGACGCGCAATTAGCTGCGTTCTTCATCGACCCACGAGCCAAGTGATCCACCGTTCAGGGTAATCTTTTCATATATTTTTTAAAACTCTTGTACTCCATGTACTCTTAATACTCGGTTCGAGCGAAGCCGAGATCCGACACGACCGACCAACGGGAATCGGACGCGCAGAAGTCGCCGGAAGATCGACGACACGAAAACGTTCGAAAATGAAATCCGACGAACGCGCGAAGATACGCGCGTCCGCCGGCCGGGCGAAAAGTACATTATGATATATAACAACCATCGAGATCGAAGCTCCGTTCGTCAGGAAACGACGGGGATATAACACCCGATTCTGAATCCTCTGTGCAGCACACGATCTCGCGAAGAAATACGCACGGTGGCTAGCCCATATATATATATATGTGTGTGTGTGTATATATAATACGATATGCATTCCTCTCGTCCAATTATTCAAGAAAAAGAGCGTGCGCCTCCATCGTTCGGGTGATGTAAAGATTCGATGGGACTCGCGCGACCCTCGGCCTCGAGCGGTCTTTCCTCCCAATATCCAGAAGCCGAGCTTTGAAAAAACTCTAGCGACGGCACGGGTGTCCGACTCACGACATCGAGGCTTCGAAGTCGGCGATCTCCTCCGAACGGATGGCGATCGCGACGACTCAAAGCGTGAAAAATCGACGAAAGAGAACACATCTCCGTTCAGGTGATTGTTTTTTTTAAAAAATAAAAAAATTCGATGGGACTCGCATCCATCTACCTCGCGCGGTCTTTCTTCCCAATATCCAGAAGCCGAGCTTTGAAAAAACTTCAGCGACGGCACGGGTGTCCGACTCACGACAACGAGGATAGACAGCCTGCGGTCCCCTCTGAACGGGTTATATGCGACGAACTAGACGAAACTTTAGTCGTTCAGGTGGTATAAAAAAAAAAAATTCGATGGGACGCACGCGCAGCCGTCGTCCTCGAGCGGTCTTTCTTCCCAATATCCAGAAGCCGAGCTTTGAAAAAACTCTAGCGACGGCACGGGTGTCCGACTCACGACATCGAGGGTAGACAGCCTGCGGTCCCCTCTGAACCAACTTCGGCTAGACTAGTTACGAATCGTTGCTACGCATCGTCATCATAGTCATCGTCATCATCATCATTATCATAGCGGGCCAACATCCACGCAATGCGTTTTCGTTCTAGGTTACCCGATCCACGAGTATGTTACAAGTGGTTTCGTTATTTCGAACAAAACGACATACGAAGAACACACGCCCTATGGGTAGGAAGCACGTTTCGAGAACGACCGAGAGCGGTGAAAGAGACGAAAGGTCGACGCGCATAAGGTATCCATGGATCTTCGAAGAGAACCTTCGAAGATATGTCGGTATCCTTTCTACATGCGCGACTCGCTACTCGTACTTTCGCTCTCGTCGACTCGTTTTAGTCGCTTCGTTCGATCCCAAAGAGGAGTCTTCGATGTCCCGTTGCTAGGAGGAGAGCAAACGCAACACAGACCACGAAACATAGAAGAGAATAGGCGAGCATGATCTCTCCGACACGAGGCACTTTAGAGATTTTGTTATTCGTTTGTACGGTCTCCACGACGCAAAAAAAAAAATACGAGATCGTGGCGGCGGGTCTTTCTGTATACGGCCTCACGCAAGCGCCTCGATCTCATTTCTCTTTACGGGTGGTTTCCATTCGTAATTTTTCGTTCGATATTCGTGTCAAAGTTTAATTTTCGAAAGCTCAAGTTCCCATTTATAGTTTTATTATAAAATCATAATATTCGCAGACGGCGGGTCTTTCTGTGTACGACCTCACGCAGGCGCCTCGAATTCGTTTATGTATGTATATATATGTCGGAGATGAAAGAACGCCGGAGCTCCTCCTTGGATTCGCGGGAATACCGCAACTCTGTAACTTGGATTAAACGAATGCCGCTCCGATTGTTCGAGATTTATGATCATGAGCTTGGGCTCGAGGCGACAATCAGTCGCCGAACGTAGCCGCGGTCAAAGGGATGAACGTTTTATCTAACAAAGGCACAGAGTAACTCTATACCTCTCCTTAAAAGAAATAGTCGTAGCGATACGTGGCAATAAATACTTCAATAGTTTCTATCCCGCGGCCCGCCACACGCAGATTTTGTCCTTCGGGTAAGATGATCGCCGGGTGTCGGCATGCCTTTGTGGCGTATGTTTAGCTAACGTAAGGACCCGCTATAGATCTTAAGATTTAGTCAAGCGAAGTCCGTCAAATAGACTTTGTTGCAACTACGGGAAGATAGGAGAAACCTATCCTCCACGAGCGTTGCCCCCCGTCAACAACCTCCCCTCAAGGGCGGCCAGCATCTCTTTCAAAACGCCGATATGGAGATCGACCAATTAGCAACAGCGCTAATTTCCCTCTCCTTTGGAAAGAAAGCTTTCTTTGACGAATCCGAGGATCTCATATCCTTAGACCCACCCAATATAGTTTTCCTCGACGACATCGTCGAGACGGAGATTCATTCTTTCGTACGATCTCATCGACGAATGACAGTGCCACCTTACAACCAGCGAATACATCACTTCTAGTTAATAAAGAGTTAGACTTGAACTGTGCGAGAACATACGTTTACCATCCCGTGACCGCGGATTCGTTTCGAACCTAAGGTCATCATCACTAGTGCGTAATCTTGTTAATAAGCCCGTGCTAATAAACTCTCCATTGTATCACGGCAATGGCTAATTCCAACGAAAATTCATTAAACGCCCATCCCCATAATCCTGACTTTAATCCGACATCAGAAGTGGGATCAGGGCCATACGTAACGATGGAACAACTCATGGCCATCGTGCGCCAGATAACTCAGCCGCGAGAGCAAAGACCGAGTGAAACATCTACGATCGTGCCGCTTCCGCGTTTTAACCCCGGAAGCTTGGGTTCTGACCCAGCCGCATGGTGTGCGACTGTTGACGTGATCATGGAAGAAAAACCTTTGCAAGGCAGTGCGCTACTTTGTGCCTTGAGTGCCGCTCTAGAAAGCTCGGCAGCGCAGTGGCTTACACAAGTACCTGCTACTCAAATTTCCTCTTGGCCAAAGTTTAAAGACCGTTTCCTTACACGCTTTGGTGGGAAAGAGACAGCCGCCACGACGCTATGGAAGATGAAAAACCAAGCACGACTGGAGGGTGAAACCCTGGGAGATTACAGCAGCCGTTTACGTTCCTTCCTGATGGCGAGGTGGGAAAGGTGTACCAAGGACGAGATAGTCAACGCTACCGTGCTCCTTCATATAGGTTCACAGGACCAGCGCGTCCTACGGATAGCACTCACGAACGATATCAAGACCGAGGACCAGCTCACAGGCGAAATGACAGTGCTCTCCGATTCTGTGAAGAGGCCGGCGTCTTCAGTAAGCAACTCCTCCGCGAGTCCCGAAGCTAAACGGCATAAGCCTTCTGACTCCCGACACAAGTGCTACCACTGTGGTAGACACGGACATAAAGCATCTGAGTGCCGCGAGAGGACAAGACTGGAGGCGGAGAAACGCAATCGAAAATCAGGGGAAAACCGGGCTGCCACGTCTTCGAAGGTGTCCTGCTACAGGTGTAACGAGGAGGGCCACATCGCGCCCAACTGCCCGACCTTACGTAGAGGAAACCCTGCTACGAAAGAGGAGCGACAGGTTAACTTCTGTGTGGTGGAGGCCCCGACCGGTAAATTAAGTCACGAGGGTGAGTCGTTCCTGTTTTGTTTTGATTCCGGAGCTGAATGCTCATTAATCAAAGAATCGGTAGCTTCAAAATTTTCCGGCAAGAGAACGACCGAGATAGTAGTAATGCGTGGAATTGGGAACACTTGCGTTAAGAGTACGACCCAAATTCTGTCCGCCGTATGTATCAGCGGTCTTACACTGGAGGTAATTTTTCACGTCCTTGCCGACAATTACTTAAAACACGATATTATTATTGGGTGCGAAATTTTAAGCCAAGGCTTCGACGTACTCATGACGCGCAATAGCCTCGATATTTGTAAGTCGAAAACGGTTAATGTCTGTAATAATATCGCCGAACCTGCGATCGATCTCAATGATGTAGACACCGAGGTACTCGGCGACGATAAAGACCGATTGATTTCCATTCTCGGCAGATTCAAAAACTCGTTCATCACGGGTTTCCCACGTACCCGCGTAAATACGGGTCAATTAGAAATACGGTTGATCGACCCTAACATCACCGTCCAAAGAAGCCCCTATAGACTTAGCGAGGAAGAACGGAGAATCGTACGAGCGCGAATCAGCGAACTACTCAGAGCTAACATTATAAGACCTAGCAATTCGCCGTTCGCGAGCCCCATGCTACTCGTGAAGAAAAAGGACGGTTCGGATAGATTGTGCGTAGATTTTCGAGCGTTGAATAAGAATACGGTCGCGGACCGGTACCCCCTACCCCTTATCGCGGACCAAATCGCGAGGTTACAAACGGCGAAATACTTCATTAGCCTGGACATGGCCAGCGGGTTCCACCAAATTCCTATACATCCTAATTCGGCGGAATACACGGCGTTCGTTACACCCGACGGGCAGTACGAGTACGTAACGATGCCGTTCGGATTGAAAAATGCACCGTCTGTTTTTCAGAGGGCCATTTTCAATGCCCTGGGCGACCTTGCGTATTCCTACGTCGTTGTCTATTTGGATGACGTCCTAATTATCGCCGACTCAATAGATCAAGCCTTAGAGAGGTTGGACATCGTGTTAAGTACCCTTGTAAACGCCGGGTTTTCGTTTAACTTTTCTAAGTGCTCTTTCCTGAAGACGTCGATACTCTATTTGGGATACGTAATCCAGAACGGAGAAGTCCGTCCCAACCCGGGTAAAGTATATGCCTTAAGCTCCCTACCCGCGCCGACGACCGTCACACAGCTCAGGCAGTTCATAGGGCTAGCCTCGTACTTTCGGAAGTTCATCCCTAAATTTTCGCAATTGTTAAAACCCTTATACGCGCTTACGTCCGGCAGTAAAAATATAACATGGGCGGACAGGCACGAAAAAATAAGACAAGAGGTAATCTCCGTTCTGACCGACGCACCGGTGTTAATGCTATTTGACCCCAATTACCCAATAGAATTACATACCGATGCTAGCTCCGAAGGATTTGGGGCTATTTTAATGCACAAGGTGGAAGGTAAAAATCGAGTAGTAGAATACTATAGTAAAAGAACCAGCCTCACGGAATCCAGATATCACTCTTATGAACTCGAAACATTAGCTGTTGTAAACGCCATAAAACATTTCCGCCACTACCTGCACGGACGGGAATTTCTTGTCGTCACGGACTGCAATTCATTAAAGGCGTCTAAGAGCAAAGTACATTTGAATGACAGGGTACACAGGTGGTGGGCTTACTTGCAAACGTTTACCTTCGACATTGTGTATCGGGAGGGCAAGCGAATGGCCCACGTAGATTTCTTTTCGCGAAATCCCACAGGCGTTGACCCTATTAGATTCGACAAAATCAAAGAGAAAATGGTTAATCTGGCCGAAATTTCGGAAGACTGGCTACTAGCCGAACAACGTCGTGACCCCCAAATTTCGGGAATTGTCGAAAAGTTGCAAAATGATGAGCTCGCGGAAGACATCGCGAATACTTACGAATTACGGTCCGGTACTCTCTACCGGAAAATTCAAAGAAGAGGCAGGACTCTCAGTTTACCTATTGTTCCAAGAGGGTTTAGGTGGTCCGTTATTAACCATGTGCATCAGTCAATTATGCACTTGGGTTGGGATAAGACGCTCGAGAAACTGTACGAGTATTACTGGTTCGAAGGAATGGCGAAGTACGTTCGCAAGTTCGTAGAGAACTGCCATGCTTGTAGAGTTTCGAAGGCTAGTTCAGGTAAGATACAAGCCGAATTGCACCCCATACCCAAGGCCAGCATACCTTGGCACACGGTCCACATGGATATAACGGGCAAGCTGAGTGGTAAAAGCGATTCGAAGGAGTACGTCATTGTGTTGATCGACGCCTTCACTAAATTCGTATACCTGCATCATACTCGTAGGATAGATTCTTTTAACACCATTAAAGCGCTTAAATCCGCTATATTTCTATTCGGGAGTCCCTGTCGGATAATAGCGGACCAGGGAAGGTGTTTTACGGGTAAAGAATTTCGCGAGTTCTGCGAAAGCAAACGAATTAAAGTTCACTTGATAGCGACCGGTGCCAGTAGGGCTAACGGACAAGTAGAACGTGTTATGGGCACGTTGAAAAATATGTTCACGACAGTAGAGACGACCGGGCGGCCGTGGCAAGACGCGATTGGGGAAATGCAGCTAGCGTTGAACTGCACCGTCAACCGCGTGACTAATTCGAGCCCCTTACAACTACTAATCGGTAGATCGGCGAGACCGTATGACCTATTGCTACCCGACAATATTGAAGAAAAAGAAGTCGATATCTCCGATGTAAGGCAGCAGGCCGTACAGAACATAGAAAGTAACGCCCAATACGACAAAGAAAGATTTGATAGGAACAAAGCTAAAGTGGTTAGGTTTAACCTCGGCGACTTCGTACTACGTAAGAACGAGGAAAGAAACCAAACCAAGCTAGAGCCGAAATTCAAGGGTCCATTTGTAATAACCGAGATTTTGGAAGGAGATAGATATATTCTAAAAACGCTAGACGGTAAACGATCGTATAAAGACAGTCACGACAGATTAAGAAAAATGCCGGACAGTCGCGTTCCCGCTGAGTTAGACGTCGGTAGTGACGGCAATAACAGTGACCACGACGACATGAGTACCTCGATCTCGGAAGATCCTTAGCACAAAGACCGTAGCACCTTACGGAGTATGTTATGAAGCTCGGTAAAGGGGGCAAGTGATGTGTTCACGCGCACCATGAGCTATAGAGTTATGAAGCTCGGTAAAGGGGCAAGTGATGTGTTCACGCGCACCATGAGCTATAGAGTTATGAAGCTCGGTGAAGGGGCGAGTGATGTGTTCACGCGCACCATGAGCTATAGTGTTATGAAGCTCGACTAAGGGGCAAGTGATGTGTTCACGCGCACCATGAGCTACAGCGTTACGAAGTTTGGTGCGGTCGTGCGATCTAAAAAAACGAGATCCATTGGGGTACGAAATCGAGACTGGTCCATTTCGCCGTTATGACCCGACTGATAACCCACAGGATGCAACTAGCACTTCCAATATTAATTACAACGTTACTAATTCATGTTCTCTTCTATTCCTTTTGTTGTCAAACCTCCGAACAAAATTTTATTGTTACACTGGACCCTCAGCTTATTTAGACATTAAGTTAAATTGTAAACAATGTTAATTGTACCGAGACTAACGTTAAGAAAACTCTCAATATTGTAGCTACACCCGAGGACGTGTGATAGTCAGAATGGCCGTGTCGGAGATGAAAGAACGCCGGAGCTCCTCCTTGGATTCGCGGGAATACCGCAACTCTGTAACTTGGATTAAACGAATGCCGCTCCGATTGTTCGAGATTTATGATCATGAGCTTGGGCTCGAGGCGACAATCAGTCGCCGAACGTAGCCGCGGTCAAAGGGATGAACGTTTTATCTAACAAAGGCACAGAGTAACTCTATACCTCTCCTTAAAAGAAATAGTCGTAGCGATACGTGGCAGTAAATACTTCAATAGTTTCTATCCCGCGGCCCGCCACACGCAGATTTTGTCCTTCGGGTAAGATGATCGCCGGGTGTCGGCATGCCTTTGTGGCGTATGTTTAGCTAACGTAAGGACCCGCTATAGATCTTAAGATTTAGTCGAGCGAAGTCCGTCAAATAGACTTTGTTGCAACTACGGGAAGATAGGAGAAACCTATCCTCCACGAGCGTTGCCCCCCGTCAACAACCTCCCCTCAAGGGCGGCCAGCATCTCTTTCAAAACGCCGATATGGAGATCGACCAATTAGCAACAGCGCTAATTTCCCTCTCCTTTGGAAAGAAAGCTTTCTTTGACGAATCCGAGGATCTCATATCCTTAGACCCACCCAATATAGTTTTCCTCGACGACATCGTCGAGACGGAGATTCATTCTTTCGTACGATCTCATCGACGAATGACAGTGCCACCTTACAACCAGCGAATACATCACTTCTAGTTAATAAAGAGTTAGACTTGAACTGTGCGAGAACATACGTTTACCATCCCGTGACCGCGGATTCGTTTCGAACCTAAGGTCATCATCACTAGTGCGTAATCTTGTTAATAAGCCCGTGCTAATAAACTCTCCATTGTATCACGGCAATGGCTAATTCCAACGAAAATTCATTAAACGCCCATCCCCATAATCCTGACTTTAATCCGACATATATATATATATATATATATATGTATCTCTTCATCCCGATGATCGAGAGAGAGTGCCACCTTCTCTTCATATAGTTTCGTAGCTGGAGGGTCGTCTCCTCCTTATGTCTTTTCATCATTTTGCCAACGGAGTAAGCCACGCTCCGGGCGAATTTAACTGTTCTTTGTTAAAGTATATAGCTTGTTGATACGTCGTATATACTTTGGTTCGTCGATATAGGAGGAGTACGGCTCCTTACCGACTTATACAGTTTCGTATTTTTCAAGTGTTCAAGTCAAATTCTTTAAGTTTTTGTGTTATATCGTTAATGATCCTTCCGCAGGTTCACCTACGGAAACCTTGTTACGACTTTTACTTCCTCTAAATGATCAAGTTTGGTCATCTTCCCGGTAACATCGGCAATGCTTATCACATTGGCCGCGCACCAGTCCGAAGACCTCACTAAATCATTCAATCGGTAGTAGCGACGGGCGGTGTGTACAAAGGGCAGGGACGTAATCAACGCGAGCTTATGACTCGCGCTTACTGGGAATTCCTCGTTCATGGGGAATAATTGCAAGCCCCAATCCCTAGCACGAAGGAGGTTCAGCGGGTTACCCGGGCCTTTCGGCCAGGGAAAACACGCTGATTCCTTCAGTGTAGCGCGCGTGCGGCCCAGAACATCTAAGGGCATCACAGACCTGTTATTGCTCAATCTCGTGCGGCTAGAAGCCGCCTGTTCCTCTAAGAAGATTTGTTTGTACGTTGGTAGTAAAAACCCACCGACCGAAGCCGGGGGCCTTCGAGATACCATAAGTTACGTCTATTTAGCAGGCTAGAGTCTCGTTCGTTATCGGAATTAACCAGACAAATCGCTCCACCAACTAAGAACGGCCATGCACCACCACCCACCGAATCAAGAAAGAGCTATCAATCTGTCAATCCTTCCGGTGTCCGGGCCTGGTGAGGTTTCCCGTGTTGAGTCAAATTAAGCCGCAGGCTCCACTCCTGGTGGTGCCCTTCCGTCAATTCCTTTAAGTTTCAGCTTTGCAACCATACTTCCCCCGGAACCCAAAAGCTTTGGTTTCCCGGAAGCTGCCCGCCGAGTCATCGGAGGAACTTCGGCGGATCGCTGGCTGGCATCGTTTATGGTTAGAACTAGGGCGGTATCTGATCGCCTTCGAACCTCTAACTTTCGTTCTTGATTAATGAAAACATTTTTGGCAAATGCTTTCGCTTCTGTCCGTCTTGCGACGATCCAAGAATTTCACCTCTAACGTCGCAATACGAATGCCCCCATCTGTCCCTATTAATCATTACCTCGGGGCTCCGAAAACCAACAAAATAGAACCGAGGTCCTATTCCATTATTCCATGCACACAGTATTCAGGCGAAGGTAGCCTGCTTTAAGCACTCTAATTTGTTCAAAGTAAACGTATCGGCCCACCTCGACACTCAGTGAAGAGCACCGCGATGGGATATTAGTTGGACCGCCCGCGAGGAGCTAAGCCCACCGATAGGACGTACCACATAATGCCAGTTAAACACCGCGAGCGGTGAACCGACACTGTGACACACAGATTCAACTACGAGCTTTTTAACCGCAACAACTTTAATATACGCTATTGGAGCTGGAATTACCGCGGCTGCTGGCACCAGACTTGCCCTCCAATTGGTCCTCGTTAAAGGATTTAAAGTGTACTCATTCCGATTACGGGGCCTCGGATGAGTCCCGTATCGTTATTTTTCGTCACTACCTCCCCGTGCCGGGAGTGGGTAATTTGCGCGCCTGCTGCCTTCCTTGGATGTGGTAGCTGTTTCTCAGGCTCCCTCTCCGGAATCGAACCCTGATTCCCCGTTACCCGTTACAACCATGGTAGGCGCAGAACCTACCATCGACAGTTGATAAGGCAGACATTTGAAAGATGCGTCGCCGGTGCTAGATGACCATGCGATCAGCACAAAGTTATTCAGAGTCACCAAAACAAACGATGGACGGACAGACGAGCCATCCGCCACCGATTGGTTTTGATCTAATAAAAGCATTCCTACCATCTCTGGTCGGAATCTGTTTGCATGTATTAGCTCTAGAATTACCACAGTTATCCAAGTAAATGTAGGTATGATCTAAGAAACCATAACTGATTTAATGAGCCATTCGCGGTTTCACCTTAATGCGGCATGTACTGAGACATGCATGGCTTAATCTTTGAGACAAGCATATGACTACTGGCAGGATCAACCAGGGATCTTATAATATATTCCCAAAAACCAGCATTTTCGTTTAAAAGTTCTCTCTGTGTCGTAGGTGGGACGTAAGCACCGTACGACGAGACTTTTCATTTTATATATATATGTAATATGACTTAGAGAGCAACGTTCCATGGTTCAGTAACAACGTCACTCAGCCACTTTAATTCTCCTCCTCTCTCACCATCATATATCGATACAAAGATTCATACTTCACAGAATTATTTCTGTTTGTAACTTTTCTCCTCCAACTTCTCTCGTAGAATATAACTTAGCGGTAAAGCACGTATACGCATGCTGGACATACCGTAAGAATATTCTTTTATAAGCTTCAACACCTCTGTAGAGACGCGTTACCAGAAGATAACGCACTCTACAGAACGCCAAAAGGACCATCGTGCAGCTACAAATAGCTTACAACCGATGGTCTCTGCAAGAATGGCTACTCCGTAAGTACAAGCACACACGCATCCAACTTTTGTCAAATACGTGCACACAGGTCACCAGCTTCCCGACTAAGGGGAAGCTTGCCACGTTAACGGTCATTACGTCCTAGACTTCGACCCGCGGCGCAGCAGTGTAGAGAAAAAACCAGTACGAGAACGGAGGAACAGTCGAGAAATAGCGTAAAATACACTAAGACTCGAGGAGCGGTGACTGAATTCTCAACCGAGGCCGTAGAATAGCCACGCGCCCAGCGCTGTTCCGACCGAACCGTCCGGCTCGACGCTTCTCTTATAGATACCAAGGGGCCGGCCGGAAGGCCGGCGCCGGTCGGGCTAGCGGCCGCGCGCTTATGGTGCAAAACCTCCGTAGCAACGTACCGTTCGGAAGGGACGCTGGAACTTAGTCGCTCGCACGTTCAATAACTACTATATAAAGGCGATATCCAACCATCGAAATATTTTACCACAAGCATTATTAACATATTATAAATGCATTTTTACCAAAAAATTAATTTTTTTTTTCACCGAAAAATTGCATCAGTAAACATACAGTTTTATCGACTATGGACGAAAAATAACTTTATAATCGATTAAAACACGTTAAAATAACACGAAATATGTAAAAAGATATATACCTTGTAACATTAATTAACGAAAAAATTGCAAAAATATCCCAGTCGTATCAGTCCGACGGAAGCTAATTTTTCAAAAAATTCGACAAAAATGTTTAATCCGATTGTATTTAATAGAGATATAACGATCCCTGTCAAAAAAATTATACCTTATAACGCTTTTTAACGAAATAACTCGAAATAACCATTTCGGACTTTTCGCACCGGCCGAACTTCTTCAAAGTCCCAACGTCCCGTCGCATAGTTCCGTTTCTAGAAAACGTTCCAGCGACCAAATAAACGCTTAATCCCGACGTAAAACGTCGAGATACGTCCATTTGTGCAAAAATATTCCTACCTTGTAACACTTTTAAGCGAGATAACTCGAAAAAACGTGTTCGATACGGAAATTTTTCAAAGTCCCAACGAAAAAATCGAAACTTTGTAGAAGGTCTTGGGGACGACATAAACGCTTAATCCCGACGTAAAACGTCGAGATACGTCGATTTATGCAAAAATATTCCTACCTTGTAACACTTTTAAGCGAGATAACTCGAAAAAACCTTTTCGGTCTTTTCGCACCGGCCGAACTTCTTCAAAGTCCCAACGTCCCGTCGCATAGTTCCGTTTCTAGAAAACGTTCCAGCGACCAAATAAACGCTTAATCCCGACGTAAAACGTCGAGATACGTCCATTTATGCAAAAATATTCCTACCTTGTAACACTTTTAAGCGAGATAACTCGAAAAAACCTTTTCGGTCCTTTCGCACCGGCCGAACTTCTTCAAAGTCCCAACGTCCCGTCGCATAGTTCCGTTTCTAGAAAACGTTCCACCGACCAAATAAACGCTTAATCCCGACGTAAAACGTCGAGATACGTCCATTTGTGCTAAAATATTCCTACCTTGTAACACTTTTAAGCGAGATAACTCGAAAAAACGTGTTCGATACGGAAATTTTTCAAAGTCCCAACGAAAAAATCGAAACTTTGTAGAAGGTCTTGGGGACGACATAAACGCTTAATCCCGACGTAAAACGTCGAGATACGTCGATTTATGCAAAAATATTCCTACCTTGTAACACTTTTAAGCGAGATAACTCGAAAAAACCTTTTCGGTCTTTTCGCACCGGCCGAACTTCTTCAAAGTCCCAACGTCCCGTCGCATAGTTCCGTTTCTAGAAAACGTTCCAGCGACCAAATAAACGCTTAATCCCGACGTAAAACGTCGAGATACGTCCATTTATGCAAAAATATTCCTACCTTGTAACACTTTTAAGCGAGATAACTCGAAAAAACCTTTTCGGTCCTTTCGCACCGGCCGAACTTCTTCAAAGTCCCAACGTCCCGTCGCATAGTTCCGTTTCTAGAAAACGTTCCACCGACCAAATAAACGCTTAATCCCGACGTAAAACGTCGAGATACGTCCATTTGTGCAAAAATATTCCTACCTTGTAACACTTTTAAGCGAGATAACTCGAAAAAACGTGTTCGATACGGAAATTTTTCAAAGTCCCAACGAAAAAATCGAAACTTTGTAGAAGGTCTTGGGGACGACATAAACGCTTAATCCCGACGTAAAACGTCGAGATACGTCGATTTATGCAAAAATATTCCTACCTTGTAACACTTTTAAGCGAGATAACTCGAAAAAACCTTTTCGGTCTTTTCGCACCGGCCGAACTTCTTCAAAGTCCCAACGTCCCGTCGCATAGTTCCGTTTCTAGAAAACGTTCCAGCGACCAAATAAACGCTTAATCCCGACGTAAAACGTCGAGATACGTCCATTTATGCAAATATATTCCTACCTTGTAACACTTTTAAGCGAGATAACTCGAAAAAACCTTTTCGGTCTTTTCGCACCGGCCGAACTTCTTCAAAGTCCCAACGTCCCGTCGCATAGTTCCGTTTCTAGAAAACGTTCCACCGACCAAATAAACGCTTAATCCCGACGTAAAACGTCGAGATACGTCCATTTATGCAAAAATATTCCTACCTTTTAACACTTTTAAGCGAGATAACTCGAAAAAACCTTTTCGGTCTTTTCGCACCGGCCGAACTTCTTCAAAGTCCCAACGTCCCGTCGCATAGTTCCGTTTCTAGAAAACGTTCCAGCGACCAAATAAACGCTTAATCCCGACGTAAAACGTCGAGATACGTCGATTTATGCAAAAATATTCCTACCTTGTAACACTTTTAAGCGAGATAACTCGAAAAAACCTTTTCGGTCCTTTCGCACCGGCCGAACTTCTTCAAAGTCCCAACGTCCCGTCGCATAGTTCCGTTTCTAGAAAACGTTCCAGCGATCAAATAAACGCTTAATCCCGACGTA
>NW_026108830.1:695000-697500 GCF_024516045.1 Bombus affinis
GACCTCGTCGTGCCTCTTGATTCTTAAGCCTTTGGTGTGCTGACACAGCCCAAGTATGTGTCCAAGGGTCTCGGGCTGGGCTCTACATCTTCGACATGTTATATCAATGTTTTTGTCGGCCCGTGCCAGCACCGATCTTGTACCAAAGGTGTTAGTTCTCAATCGAAGGGCATCGATGAGTCTCGATGGCTTGAGCAGACTATGGTCCTCAAGCCACAAGTTGCCAGTATGGTTTTTAATGAAATCAGGGACGCCTTGTCCCTGGCATTTTAGATCAGCCCATTGGCTGATATGCTCTTTCCTTAAACGTTTGCGAGCTTTCTCAATATCCTCCAAGGAGGCTGGCCAATTGATCCGCAAGGAGTTGGCCGTTTGCTTTAGCTTTTTATTGGCTGCTTCGTCGACAAGGCCAGCGACTGCTGGATCGATCGAGTTAGCGATCTTTATTGCACTTTTTAGGATACCGAGTTTGATTATGTGTTCAAATCTCGGTATTCCCAATCCTCCACAGGCCTTTGGAGTGTAAAAGAAGCCTGTGGCAGTGGAAGGCATGAGGTGTAGAATAATTTTAATTTCCTGTCTGACCTCGCTGTCTAGTAGTTTGAGCACGGTATCACTTGGCGGACTTACAAGTAGATGGTAAATATAGCGAGGGAAGATGTATTTAGTTAGAAGTTCCAGCTTCTGGCCCGGCTTAAGGGAGAGTTTCCTCACCCTTTTCACCACGCTCAGAAGTTCTGGAACAATAACACCACAATGGACGCCTTTCCAGGGACCGATTTTGGCGCCCAGGTATTTGAAAGCCTCATCGGGATCTACATTGGGCATTGATTGATTCCCGAATTTAAGTCCTGGTTCTTTAATGAACCAGGTATCTTTTTTGGCCACAACCTCGAAGGTTTGGCATTTTTCAATTGAGAGATTCATTTGGAGGCTTAACAAATAGTCGGCAAGGATGTCTACTTGGTGTTGCGCTTCCCTCGCGTCCGCTCCAAGTAATACAATATCGTCAGCGAAGGCCAGAACTGAGACTTTTCGATTCTGACTAACATTGATTCCACTAGTTTGTGTCTCAATTTCATCCAGCAGTGGCTCTAGGCATAAATTAAAAAGTAAGGGCGATAGGGGGTCGCCTTGCTTAACTCCTCGGCGGATCATGATCTCGACCCCGCCATCTTTAGTTTTAATAGTAGTTTTGATATTATTATACATTTCGTCAATTAAGTCGACGATAGGGGCGGGCACACCCTTTTTTGCCAGACAAGGTTTTAAAGCTACATGAGGCACTGTATCGAAAGCTTTTGAGATATCCACAATAGTGAATATCCCACCGCTATTTATTTTGCTATAGTTTAGGGCTGAATTAAACAATTCGATATTAATTTTACATCCGTTTTCGGATGTAAAGCCCTTTTGTCTCATATTCAATACAGCGCCTTTTCTTATCCTCCCGTCGATAATGGAGGAGAAGATTCGGCCTAAAATCGGACTAATAGTAATGGGTCTCCAGTTCTCGACCGAGCTGCTTGGCTTATTTAATTTAGGAATGAGAGTTGTTCTATTCTCCTTCCATACGGAGGGAAAATAAGAGTAATATAATAGTATATTGTAAATTTTTGCCATTATGATAGGCAGGCCGGGGATGGTTAAATGATCACTTTGCAATCCATCCGGTCCTGCTGCAGCTTTCTTTCTAATTTTGCCGATTCTCTCCCCCACATCCTCAGCCGTTATCGGCGGGAAGATCTCGGATAGGGATAGTTTGGGGGCCCTCGTAACTGGAATCGGGACATATGTGGTACCCACTTGTCCCCACAGCTTATCGTAAAGCCCCCTCACTTCCTCAGATCCGGGAGGTTGCCTGGCTGGTTCGAGATATGCCTGATCATTATTGACCACGGCATCAGCCAGTCTCCTTGGGCACTCATGGAATAACTCCTGGCAACGAGCGTATGAGAATCGCTTCCTGGAGTTTCTATTGTTTCTTTTAGAATTTTTGGCTGCTCTTGGTCTTTTAGTTTTCTTTTTATCCAGTTGGTTTTTAAGTTTATTTATAAGCTCGTATAGAGCTGTGCGTATAAAGTGATCGAGTCTCTCCGTTAGGGATTCTCGATCATCTTGGTACTCATCCCAGATTGACATCAACCGACTGTAAACCTCCTTTAAAATAGGGGGCACCTCGGTTGGCTTACTAATTTCATCTTTAAGTAAGAGCTTCCACTCTTGGGCAAGCTCGCTCTCGTTGCGGCCTACAGGCGAGCCAAAGCTGGCATTGCCTGAACTAACGAGATCGCACCCTCCCTCTGTTGCCAGTGAGGTAGCATCTTGGGGGCTTTCCTCACCAATTAAATTTAATTTTTTTCTTTGATACTTTATTTGGTCGATCGTTTTTGTGGTGAGGAATTTGCTAATTTCTTTATTGGGATGTTTATGGTTTTTAAATATTTCCCAAAGCCCCTTCAAGCGTGCTACCTCTTCTACTTTCCAAGTTTTAGTATTT
>NW_026108830.1:702500-705000 GCF_024516045.1 Bombus affinis
TTTCTCTCAGTCTCGCCAAAATAATATTCATTTAAGACGACGTCGGGGGCGCGGACATCGTGCTCATCGAAAACCTGCAAACGTATGCAAATCTGCTGATATGAAAAAAAAATCGGTCACGAGGACAACACTACGTATATATATATATATATATATATAATATATTCGATAACCGACACGAAGCGGTGCATAAGCGGGCGGTCGTACGAAAGGACGACTCACGACGCCGCTAGCACTCACGCAGGTCCGTGACGGTTCTCTCCGCTCTTATTCGTATCCTTCTTCGTGCGCTTGCTCCGACTCTGAAACGTTCTACGTATCGTAAGAACGACGGCGGGTTGTCGAAGGCACCAAGGGACAGAGAGAGACAGAGGTAGAGTTTCGTAGTGTCTCCCGTGAACACGATAGTTTATATATCGAGCATGCGTACGAATTGCACGGTCTCGACACGACCGCGACGAACGCCGACGAGCGTCCAACAATCGCTCGTACGTCGCGTACGTTCTCTCGCGTCCGCTCTTGTTCGTATCCTTCTTCGTGCGCTTCCTCCGACTCTGAAACGTTCTACGTATCGTAAGAACGACGGCGGGTTGTCGAAGGCACCAAGGGACAGAGAGAGACAGATAGAGAGGAACGACACGCAACGCAAGCAGTCTTAGGTTTACGTGAGCAACCCTCAGCCAGGCGTGGTCCAGGAATTGTATCCGTGGACCGCAATGTGCGTTCGAAATGTCGATGTTCATGTGTCCTGCAGTTCACACGTTGACGCGCAATTAGCTGCGTTCTTCATCGACCCACGAGCCAAGTGATCCACCGTTCAGGGTAATCTTTTCATATATTTTTTAAAACTCTTGTACTCCATGTACTCTTAATACTCGGTTCGAGCGAAGCCGAGATCCGACACGACCGACCAACGGGAATCGGACGCGCAGAAGTCGCCGGAAGATCGACGACACGAAAACGTTCGAAAATGAAATCCGACGAACGCGCGAAGATACGCGCGTCCGCCGGCCGGGCGAAAAGTACATTATGATATATAACAACCATCGAGATCGAAGCTCCGTTCGTCAGGAAACGACGGGGATATAACACCCGATTCTGAATCCTCTGTGCAGCACACGATCTCGCGAAGAAATACGCACGGTGGCTAGCCCATATATATATATATGTGTGTGTGTGTATATATAATACGATATGCATTCCTCTCGTCCAATTATTCAAGAAAAAGAGCGTGCGCCTCCATCGTTCGGGTGATGTAAAGATTCGATGGGACTCGCGCGACCCTCGGCCTCGAGCGGTCTTTCCTCCCAATATCCAGAAGCCGAGCTTTGAAAAAACTCTAGCGACGGCACGGGTGTCCGACTCACGACATCGAGGCTTCGAAGTCGGCGATCTCCTCCGAACGGATGGCGATCGCGACGACTCAAAGCGTGAAAAATCGACGAAAGAGAACACATCTCCGTTCAGGTGATTGTTTTTTTTAAAAAATAAAAAAATTCGATGGGACTCGCATCCATCTACCTCGCGCGGTCTTTCTTCCCAATATCCAGAAGCCGAGCTTTGAAAAAACTTCAGCGACGGCACGGGTGTCCGACTCACGACAACGAGGATAGACAGCCTGCGGTCCCCTCTGAACGGGTTATATGCGACGAACTAGACGAAACTTTAGTCGTTCAGGTGGTATAAAAAAAAAAAATTCGATGGGACGCACGCGCAGCCGTCGTCCTCGAGCGGTCTTTCTTCCCAATATCCAGAAGCCGAGCTTTGAAAAAACTCTAGCGACGGCACGGGTGTCCGACTCACGACATCGAGGGTAGACAGCCTGCGGTCCCCTCTGAACCAACTTCGGCTAGACTAGTTACGAATCGTTGCTACGCATCGTCATCATAGTCATCGTCATCATCATCATTATCATAGCGGGCCAACATCCACGCAATGCGTTTTCGTTCTAGGTTACCCGATCCACGAGTATGTTACAAGTGGTTTCGTTATTTCGAACAAAACGACATACGAAGAACACACGCCCTATGGGTAGGAAGCACGTTTCGAGAACGACCGAGAGCGGTGAAAGAGACGAAAGGTCGACGCGCATAAGGTATCCATGGATCTTCGAAGAGAACCTTCGAAGATATGTCGGTATCCTTTCTACATGCGCGACTCGCTACTCGTACTTTCGCTCTCGTCGACTCGTTTTAGTCGCTTCGTTCGATCCCAAAGAGGAGTCTTCGATGTCCCGTTGCTAGGAGGAGAGCAAACGCAACACAGACCACGAAACATAGAAGAGAATAGGCGAGCATGATCTCTCCGACACGAGGCACTTTAGAGATTTTGTTATTCGTTTGTACGGTCTCCACGACGCAAAAAAAAAAATACGAGATCGTGGCGGCGGGTCTTTCTGTATACGGCCTCACGCAAGCGCCTCGATCTCATTTCTCTTTACGGGTGGTTTCCATTCGTAATTTTTCGTTCGATATTCGTGTCAAAGTTTAATTTTCGAAAG
>NW_026108830.1:707500-710000 GCF_024516045.1 Bombus affinis
TCAGCCACTTTAATTCTCCTCCTCTCTCACCATCATATATCGATACAAAGATTCATACTTCACAGAATTATTTCTGTTTGTAACTTTTCTCCTCCAACTTCTCTCGTAGAATATAACTTAGCGGTAAAGCACGTATACGCATGCTGGACATACCGTAAGAATATTCTTTTATAAGCTTCAACACCTCTGTAGAGACGCGTTACCAGAAGATAACGCACTCTACAGAACGCCAAAAGGACCATCGTGCAGCTACAAATAGCTTACAACCGATGGTCTCTGCAAGAATGGCTACTCCGTAAGTACAAGCACACACGCATCCAACTTTTGTCAAATACGTGCACACAGGTCACCAGCTTCCCGACTAAGGGGAAGCTTGCCACGTTAACGGTCATTACGTCCTAGACTTCGACCCGCGGCGCAGCAGTGTAGAGAAAAAACCAGTACGAGAACGGAGGAACAGTCGAGAAATAGCGTAAAATACACTAAGACTCGAGGAGCGGTGACTGAATTCTCAACCGAGGCCGTAGAATAGCCACGCGCCCAGCGCTGTTCCGACCGAACCGTCCGGCTCGACGCTTCTCTTATAGATACCAAGGGGCCGGCCGGAAGGCCGGCGCCGGTCGGGCTAGCGGCCGCGCGCTTATGGTGCAAAACCTCCGTAGCAACGTACCGTTCGGAAGGGACGCTGGAACTTAGTCGCTCGCACGTTCAATAACTACTATATAAAGGCGATATCCAACCATCGAAATATTTTACCACAAGCATTATTAACATATTATAAATGCATTTTTACCAAAAAATTAATTTTTTTTTTCACCGAAAAATTGCATCAGTAAACATACAGTTTTATCGACTATGGACGAAAAATAACTTTATAATCGATTAAAACACGTTAAAATAACACGAAATATGTAAAAAGATATATACCTTGTAACATTAATTAACGAAAAAATTGCAAAAATATCCCAGTCGTATCAGTCCGACGGAAGCTAATTTTTCAAAAAATTCGACAAAAATGTTTAATCCGATTGTATTTAATAGAGATATAACGATCCCTGTCAAAAAAATTATACCTTATAACGCTTTTTAACGAAATAACTCGAAATAACCATTTCGGACTTTTCGCACCGGCCGAACTTCTTCAAAGTCCCAACGTCCCGTCGCATAGTTCCGTTTCTAGAAAACGTTCCAGCGACCAAATAAACGCTTAATCCCGACGTAAAACGTCGAGATACGTCCATTTGTGCAAAAATATTCCTACCTTGTAACACTTTTAAGCGAGATAACTCGAAAAAACGTGTTCGATACGGAAATTTTTCAAAGTCCCAACGAAAAAATCGAAACTTTGTAGAAGGTCTTGGGGACGACATAAACGCTTAATCCCGACGTAAAACGTCGAGATACGTCGATTTATGCAAAAATATTCCTACCTTGTAACACTTTTAAGCGAGATAACTCGAAAAAACCTTTTCGGTCCTTTCGCACCGGCCGAACTTCTTCAAAGTCCCAACGTCCCGTCGCATAGTTCCGTTTCTAGAAAACGTTCCACCGACCAAATAAACGCTTAATCCCGACGTAAAACGTCGAGATACGTCCATTTGTGCAAAAATATTCCTACCTTGTAACACTTTTAAGCGAGATAACTCGAAAAAACGTGTTCGATACGGAAATTTTTCAAAGTCCCAACGAAAAAATCGAAACTTTGTAGAAGGTCTTGGGGACGACATAAACGCTTAATCCCGACGTAAAACGTCGAGATACGTCGATTTATGCAAAAATATTCCTACCTTGTAACACTTTTAAGCGAGATAACTCGAAAAAACCTTTTCGGTCTTTTCGCACCGGCCGAACTTCTTCAAAGTCCCAACGTCCCGTCGCATAGTTCCGTTTCTAGAAAACGTTCCAGCGACCAAATAAACGCTTAATCCCGACGTAAAACGTCGAGATACGTCCATTTATGCAAATATATTCCTACCTTGTAACACTTTTAAGCGAGATAACTCGAAAAAACCTTTTCGGTCTTTTCGCACCGGCCGAACTTCTTCAAAGTCCCAACGTCCCGTCGCATAGTTCCGTTTCTAGAAAACGTTCCACCGACCAAATAAACGCTTAATCCCGACGTAAAACGTCGAGATACGTCCATTTATGCAAAAATATTCCTACCTTGTAACACTTTTAAGCGAGATAACTCGAAAAAACCTTTTCGGTCTTTTCGCACCGGCCGAACTTCTTCAAAGTCCCAACGTCCCGTCGCATAGTTCCGTTTCTAGAAAACGTTCCAGCGACCAAATAAACGCTTAATCCCGACGTAAAACGTCGAGATACGTCCATTTATGCAAATATATTCCTACCTTGTAACACTTTTAAGCGAGATAACTCGAAAAAACCTTTTCGGTCTTTTCGCACCGGCCGAACTTCTTCAAAGTCCCAACGTCCCGTCGCATAGTTCCGTTTCTAGAAAACGTTCCACCGACCAAATAAACGCTTAATCCCGACGTAA
>NW_026108830.1:715000-735000 GCF_024516045.1 Bombus affinis
CGCCTTGGCCACCCTCGCGAGGCTGTTGAAGAGTTTTTGACACTTACCTGTTATTGCCTCCACGTGCTTGTTGACTTTTAGCCCTCCTTCGAGGTGCACTCCGAGGTATTTGATTGCCTGCTCCATCCTTATATTCCTGCCGCTAATCTTAATAATCGGTGGCCTCTCCGCGTCCAGCTTACCTTTGACGAGCAGCATCTCCGTTTTCTGTGCCGATAACGTTAGCTTCTTCCTGGTGCACCAGGTAGAGACTCGGGTAACTACCTCCTGTCCTTTTTCCTGGAGCTCGTTCCTCGTGTTGCCGGCAATTAGAATCACGATGTCGTCCGCGTACGCGATGGGTTCGCACCCAGTCGCGTTTTCCGCTAGCTCAGCCAGCAGGTCATCAAATACGAGATTCCAGAAACTTGGTCCCAGTACCGATCCCTGCGGGCATCCTTTCGTGACGGGCTTGCTCACTGCTTCGTTTTTCCCAGCAATCTGTACGGTTCTTTCGGAGAAGTAGCTCCTTGTTAACCGGTACAGGTTGTCGGGGCATTCTCTTCTTTTGAGCTCGTGCAGCACGTTCGGCCACCAGACGTTGTCGAAGGCTCCTGATATATCGAGTGCTATTGCGAGGACGTACCTCTTCTCGCTCATTTGCTCGATTTTCTCGCGGAGCTTGATGATCGCGTCCACCGTCGATCTTCCGGGGCGAAAGCCATATTGTCTGTCGGAGGAGAGCGCGTGGTCGTGGAAGATAGGTGCCATCCTGGTGGCCATTAGCCTTTCTAGCAGCTTGCCTATCATGGAGAGCAGACAGATTGGCCTGTAGGATTTCGGATTGCTTCTGTCCCGATCCGGTCCCTTGGGGATGGTGATAACATTTGCGACCTTCCACCGTTTGGGGAATATTCCCCAGGCGAGGCAGCCGTTCATGAGCCTTAGGAGCTCCTGGTGTATTCTTCCCCAGGCCCGTTGGATTATTTCGACCTCAATCAGGTCGGGGCCTGGGCACTTCCCCTTCCTCAGCCGTTTCACGGCGTCACTGAGTTCCTCGAAGCTGAATTCAGGGGTGTCTTCTACGTTGGGGGGGTTTGTCGAGTTCCGCCTTATCTCCTTCTGCTCCTCCGTTTCGGTGTCTTCCTCGTCGTCGGGTAGAAGTGCGGACAACATCGCTGCCGCGGTCGTTCGCCAGTTGGAGGTATATCCGAGCGGCGTCTTCAGCGTCGATGTTGTTTCCTCTCCTCTGAGTTTCCTTGCGACTGTTTTGTAAGCGATGCCCCAAGGTTCCCTGTTACCCTCTTTGGTGACGAAGTCCTGCCAGCTCTGGATTTTTGCTCTTGCCAGCATCCTCTTATACTCCTTTCGTGTTGACCTATACCGCAGCTTCTCCTGCTCCCTCGTTGCGGGGTCCCTGGCCCCCTGATACCTTCTTCTCGCCTGGTAGGTGTTTCTCTTTGCTCTGGTGAGCTCGGGCGTCCACCAGGGTACTGACCTGTAGTACCATTTCTTCTTTGGGATGGCGGTGTCGCAGGCACCTATCAGGGTTGCCTGGAGTTGCCCGGCCATTCTTTCGACGTCCTCTGCCTGCTGGAGGGTTGTTTCTTTGAGTGCCTCCATTTTCTCTGTGAGGACACTCTGAAATACCTCCCAGTTGGCTTTTCGCGTGTTATAGCGTCTTTCCTGAAGCTGCGGTGTGGTGCTTCTCGTCCCGAAGTCGAGGAGCGTCTCCAGTATCCGGTGGTCACTGGAGGTACCATCTTCGCGTATCCTCCAGCCCTTTACGAGGAGTATTGCCTCTGGGCTCGCCATCGTCACGTCTATGTTTGATCGCCCTCGAGTTGTTTCAAACGTGTGGGGTTGTCCTGGTTGATTCAGGACATGGAGACCGTACTGCGCTATGACTGCCTCTAGGGCCTCGCCTCTGTCGTCGGTGCTCCTGCTGCACCACAGCGGTGATTTTGCGTTCGCATCCAGGCCGATGATGATCCTCTTGCCTCTGAGACACCGTAGTACCTTCTCCAACTGTTGCACGCCGACCTCGATGTTTCCTGTCGGCGGAAAGTACAGGCTTGCCACGTACACCTCTGTTTCCCCGTCGCTTATCTGCACGCAGGAACAGTGTGTTGTGCAGAGTTCGGCGACCTCGAGGGGCGTTAGGGTCTCTGATTTTATCCCTACGGCCGCCATTGGCGGGTTGTGCTTCGACCCTCTGCAGGCGATCGCGACTCCTGTGCCGAATCCGGGTATTTTCCCATCGACGCTGTATGGTTCTTGCATTAATATTATGTCATCCCCATCGGCGTCCATTTGCGTCCGGATCTCATAAGGAGTTGTTTTGGATCGCTGCATGTTGTGCTGCAGGATCCTTATTTCCCTTTTCCTCCCAAGTCCTCTTCTGTCCCTGCGTTGCTCTTTATACATATTGCGTCCTTGCTATTATTGCTTCCAAGGCTTTCGTATACATTGGGCATTTCGCGTTGGAAGCTGCGTGGTCTCCCTTCCTCCCTGCTCTCTTGCAGTTTACGCAGGTGGCGTGCCCATCCTTATCTTTGCACTCTTTAGTGCTGTGCCCACTTTCTGCACAGTGCGCGCAGATTTCGTAGTTAACGCGGCAATATTTTGCCACGTGTCCGTATCCTTGACACTTGTAGCAGCGACTAATTGCTATGTAATCTTTAACTTTGCAGGCATTCCATGAGAGGAAGATCTTACCTTTCAATAGTTTCTCCCTTACCTGGGGGGGCACTTCGATGACCCAGTTCGTCTCCTCTTGATCCTTTCTGCCGGTCCTGAAGCAGAACTTGATGGCTGCAACGTCGTCCTCATTTAGTCTTTCTTGGTTCTGCTTCCTCATGCAGGCCAGGATCTCCTTCTCTGGAATGTCCCTCGGGACGTCGTAGATGATCATCCTGGGGGGTCTCCGCTGCGGCGTGCTAGCTTTTAGTCCAGCCTCCTTTAGTTTCGAGTTCTCGGTGAACTCTTTTAGGCTCTCCGGCTTCGTCGTCTCAACGGCTAGGCCGTTTCCCTTTATTTTCCGGACGGCCGTAACTTGGATTCCTCTCTTGCGGGGATTCACTAGGGTGAACACCGCGTCAAGTGCTTCTTCGCTCGTTTGAATCTCGCCACCTTCTCTTTCCGGTCGAATTATGACCACATTTTTGGGCGGCTTGACCGCCGTCTGCTCGACCTTGTTGCTCGTTATCTTTACTTTTTCGGCGTATGTCGGCTCCCTCTGTTCCTGCTGCGTCGTTCTCAAGACGGCTGTTTCTAGCCGCCTGGTTGCTTTGTTGACGGCGTTCATTATCGCCGTTTCCTTGTTCTTCTCATCTCCGGCACTCTGCTCTAGCCTGCCTGTCAGGTAGCTATTATGGAGCAGTAGCTCGTCAACAATGCCCCTCATTTCTTTGAAGTGCCGTAGGATTACTGCGGCGTGTTCCTTGTTTATTTTCCTGGCCGAGTCTAAGCAGAACGCCGTGACCTTCCTCTCTATGTCACTGGCCTGTGCCTTTATATCGGGCACTTGCCGCTTATCCTCCCCGGCCAATCTCTCCTCATCTCTGGGGGGGTTGTTTCTCCCCAGGCCTGCTCTCATCGTCTTCTCTGGTATCCTCGGGCTTGGAGTGGCCTCGTTCTTTTCCATCTGTTTCCTCAGGGGTTGGAGGACCACTCTAGCCTCTGCGCCTGGCGACGAGTGCCCTAGCGTCGGCATCACCGGCTCCTTGCCGCTTCTTGCGGCTGCCGCTGCGGCTGTTCGCTTCCCGGTGGCTATGTCCAGCGGCGTATTGAATCCCCCTCGCGGACTTTCAGTTGGCGCTTTGTTCCCGCGAGCACTCCCGCGCTGAGTCCGGGCGGCGTGCTCTTCACAGTTCAAAACCCCTGGGTTTGAATTTGAATTTGAATTTGCCGCCTAGCAGCGTGCTCTTGGTTCCCAAGATGCCCGGGCGGCGGCGCTTCGGTCGCTCGACCCAAGATGGCTGCCGCGCGTCCGCTAACCTATCCTCCCGCACGTGGCACTTTGTTTTGCTTTTCTCGCGCTTATTGCGGCAATTTCCACTAAACTTTCGGTGTGCACTATGTTTTTAGCACTCGCACTATCTATTATTTTAGTTTTCGTGCCCGAGATCTTCGATTTTCGCGTTTTTGTCCGCCACGTGGCCTAACCTCACTTCGCGCACGCGGCACTTTCTTTTGTTTTTCCGCGCTTATTGCGGCAATTTTCACTAAACTTTCGGTGTGCACTATGTTTTTTAGCACTCGCACTACCTATTATTTTAGTTTCGTGCCCGAGATCTTCGATTTACGCGTTTTTGTCCGCCACGTGGCCTAACCTCGCTTCGCACACGCGGCACTTTCTTTGCTTTTTCCGCGCTTATTGCGGAAATCTCCACTAATATTTTTGCATGCACTTTATTTTAAGCACTAACTCTGCCTATTAAATTATTTTTCGCTCCCGAGATCTTTGATTTTTCGGTTTTTCCTATCCGTCGCGTCAGCTAACCTCACTTTTCGCACGTGGCGATTTACATTAGCTTTTTTCGCTCTGAATTCGGCGATCTCCACGATTCTTTTTAACTACACGTTTTCCTCGGCACTCCCACTTTGCTTTAAATTAATTTTTACGCCCGAACTTTTTAATTTGCCCGGTTTTTTCGTTTATAGACTGCGGAGCGACGTGCACGCGTCCGTCCCACTTGCCGCCATCTTAGTAGATAGTAGATAGGGACAAGTAGTATTGAGCGATTAGGGGCTCGACCGTTGGGCCGGCCACGCCATTCCCGGAGTATAGCACTCATACTGGCTTCGCTAGATGTTATTTATATCCTACTTTCTGACGTCCAATGCCCGGGGAACGGCGCGCATAGGTGGTCGGCGCGCGACTTGGAAAAACCCTGCCCTCTCCTTTCGGGTCAGTGGGCAAGTTGAACCTACCCTTTCGGGCGGCAGCTCGCTTAGCCGGCGCCGCGCGATGCGCGCATCGCGCAGCACCGTTACCAGCGGGGGCCACGGGGAGGCGGAGCTGCCAGCATATAGCTCGGTCCCAGCAGGTTGGCTTTGCAGCCGATTGTCCCTGCACCGTCACGGCACTCATTTGCATGAGCGTCGCCTGCGCTGACGGTCGCAGGTCTTATCTCCGGCTCGTGTTGGTTTTCTTGTCCTCTTATCCTTAGTTCTCTTCCTGTTCCCAGTGTTTTGTGTATTGTCCTGTCATGGGTCCTGTGTTTTCGTGCGTGTATCCCTTCTTCGCTGTTTTATCTTCTTCTTCTTCGTCTCCTTCCTGCTCCTCTACTATTGGGTGTCGCCGTCTTCTTCTTCGGAGAGTCCCTCTTCGTTGGTTTCTTCCTCTTGTTCCCGTCGTTGTACGGGCACGCACTGGGCCAGTCTTGGACTATGCCTTAGAGGCCGGCCTGCCTGCCCCTCCAGTTGCGTCGATCCTCTTCCTGGCAGTCGCCCTGGCTGCGTTGCGCCTCCCATTTCTAGGGCGTTCCTTCTCTTCTCCTCCTTCGCTTGGAGTACTTTCCTTGCAAACTGACAGAAGTGGGGGTATACGTCTTTTGTTACGTACTCCCGCTTTTCTTCCGGCCAGCGCAGATCGAGTTCTCCCAGTGCATTTCGGAATTCCTGCCTTTCTTCATCGAAGATTGGACAGTCTTCTAAGATGTGATGGGCGGTTTCTATTTCGCCGCATTCACATGTGTCCAATTCGCTGAGGTTGAATGACTTGAGCTTACCGTTGAAATCCCCGTGGCCGCTAATGAACTGTGTCGTGTAGTGGTCGGGTCTCACCCAGCGGTTCTCCAGTCTGTCCTTGATGCTAGCAAAGTAGTCGAAGGTCGTCCTGCCCTTTGGCGTTGTTTGCCAGCGCTCTTGCCACTTATCTAACGCCTCGCCGACAATGGATTTCTCGTCGGGCGCTTCGTCGCGCCTCCTCTTCTTATTGTGGAGTCTTGCCCTGATTTCGACTAGGAGGTCAATAGGAATGACTCCGGCGATAACCTGCAGTGCCTCGGTTGACGTGGTTCTATAGGCCTTGGTCACTCGGAGGAGTGCCATCCTCTGTGACCTTATCAGCTTGCTCCTCGCTTTCCCTTTCAGTAGGTCGCTCCAGCCGGCTGCGGCGTATGTGGTTATCGGCTCGTACAGCCCTCTGTACAGAGTACGCATGGCCGCGTGTCCGAGTCCCCATTTCGCCTTGGCCACCCTCGCGAGGCTGTTGAAGAGTTTTTGACACTTACCTGTTATTGCCTCCACGTGCTTGTTGACTTTTAGCCCTCCTTCGAGGTGCACTCCAAGGTATTTGATTGCCTGCTCCATCCTTATATTCCTGCCGCTAATCTTAATAATCGGTGGCCTCTCCGCGTCCAGCTTACCTTTGACGAGCAGCATCTCCGTTTTCTGTGCCGATAACGTTAGCTTCTTCCTGGTGCACCAGGTAGAGACTCGGGTAACTACCTCCTGTCCTTTTTCCTGGAGCTCGTTCCTCGTGTTGCCGGCAATTAGAATCACGATGTCGTCCGCGTACGCGATGGGTTCGCACCCAGTCGCGTTTTCCGCTAGCTCAGCCAGCAGGTCATCAAATACGAGATTCCAGAAACTTGGTCCCAGTACCGATCCCTGCGGGCATCCTTTCGTGACGGGCTTGCTCACTGCTTCGTTTTTCCCAGCAATCTGTACGGTTCTTTCGGAGAAGTAGCTCCTTGTTAACCGGTACAGGTTGTCGGGGCATTCTCTTCTTTTGAGCTCGTGCAGCACGTTCGGCCACCAGACGTTGTCGAAGGCTCCTGATATATCGAGTGCTATTGCGAGGACGTACCTCTTCTCGCTCATTTGCTCGATTTTCTCGCGGAGCTTGATGATCGCGTCCACCGTCGATCTTCCGGGGCGAAAGCCATATTGTCTGTCGGAGGAGAGCGCGTGGTCGTGGAAGATAGGTGCCATCCTGGTGGCCATTAGCCTTTCTAGCAGCTTGCCTATCATGGAGAGCAGACAGATTGGCCTGTAGGATTTCGGATTGCTTCTGTCCCGATCCGGTCCCTTGGGGATGGTGATAACATTTGCAACCTTCCACCGTTTGGGGAATATTCCCCAGGCGAGGCAGCCGTTCATGAGCCTTAGGAGCTCCTGGTGTATTCTTCCCCAGGCCCGTTGGATTATTTCGACCTCAATCAGGTCGGGGCCTGGGCACTTCCCCTTCCTCAGCCGTTTCACGGCGTCACTGAGTTCCTCGAAGCTGAATTCAGGGGTGTCTTCTACGTTGGGGGGGTTTGTCGAGTTCCGCCTTATCTCCTTCTGCTCCTCCGTTTCGGTGTCTTCCTCGTCGTCGGGTAGAAGTGCGGACAACATCGCTGCCGCGGTCGTTCGCCAGTTGGAGGTATATCCGAGCGGCGTCTTCAGCGTCGATGTTGTTTCCTCTCCTCTGAGTTTCCTTGCGACTGTTTTGTAAGCGATGCCCCAAGGTTCCCTGTTACCCTCTTTGGTGACGAAGTCCTGCCAGCTCTGGATTTTTGCTCTTGCCAGCATCCTCTTATACTCCTTTCGTGTTGACCTATACCGCAGCTTCTCCTGCTCCCTCGTTGCGGGGTCCCTGGCCCCCTGATACCTTCTTCTCGCCTGGTAGGTGTTTCTCTTTGCTCTGGTGAGCTCGGGCGTCCACCAGGGTACTGACCTGTAGTACCATTTCTTCTTTGGGATGGCGGTGTCGCAGGCACCTATCAGGGTTGCCTGGAGTTGCCCGGCCATTCTTTCGACGTCCTCTGCCTGCTGGAGGGTTGTTTCTTTGAGTGCCTCCATTTTCTCTGTGAGGACACTCTGAAATACCTCCCAGTTGGCTTTTCGCGTGTTATAGCGTCTTTCCTGAAGCTGCGGTGTGGTGCTTCTCGTCCCGAAGTCGAGGAGCGTCTCCAGTATCCGGTGGTCACTGGAGGTACCATCTTCGCGTATCCTCCAGCCCTTTACGAGGAGTATTGCCTCTGGGCTCGCCATCGTCACGTCTATGTTTGATCGCCCTCGAGTTGTTTCAAACGTGTGGGGTTGTCCTGGTTGATTCAGGACATGGAGACCGTACTGCGCTATGACTGCCTCTAGGGCCTCGCCTCTGTCGTCGGTGCTCCTGCTGCACCACAGCGGTGATTTTGCGTTCGCATCCAGGCCGATGATGATCCTCTTGCCTCTGAGACACCGTAGTACCTTCTCCAACTGTTGCACGCCGACCTCGATGTTTCCTGTCGGCGGAAAGTACAGGCTTGCCACGTACACCTCTGTTTCCCCGTCGCTTATCTGCACGCAGGAACAGTGTGTTGTGCAGAGTTCGGCGACCTCGAGGGGCGTTAGGGTCTCTGATTTTATCCCTACGGCCGCCATTGGCGGGTTGTGCTTCGACCCTCTGCAGGCGATCGCGACTCCTGTGCCGAATCCGGGTATTTTCCCATCGACGCTGTATGGTTCTTGCATTAATATTATGTCATCCCCATCGGCGTCCATTTGCGTCCGGATCTCATAAGGAGTTGTTTTGGATCGCTGCATGTTGTGCTGCAGGATCCTTATTTCCCTTTTCCTCCCAAGTCCTCTTCTGTCCCTGCGTTGCTCTTTATACATATTGCGTCCTTGCTATTATTGCTTCCAAGGCTTTCGTATACATTGGGCATTTCGCGTTGGAAGCTGCGTGGTCTCCCTTCCTCCCTGCTCTCTTGCAGTTTACGCAGGTGGCGTGCCCATCCTTATCTTTGCACTCTTTAGTGCTGTGCCCACTTTCTGCACAGTGCGCGCAGATTTCGTAGTTAACGCGGCAATATTTTGCCACGTGTCCGTATCCTTGACACTTGTAGCAGCGACTAATTGCTATGTAATCTTTAACTTTGCAGGCATTCCATGAGAGGAAGATCTTACCTTTCAATAGTTTCTCCCTTACCTGGGGGGGCACTTCGATGACCCAGTTCGTCTCCTCTTGATCCTTTCTGCCGGTCCTGAAGCAGAACTTGATGGCTGCAACGTCGTCCTCATTTAGTCTTTCTTGGTTCTGCTTCCTCATGCAGGCCAGGATCTCCTTCTCTGGAATGTCCCTCGGGACGTCGTAGATGATCATCCTGGGGGGTCTCCGCTGCGGCGTGCTAGCTTTTAGTCCAGCCTCCTTTAGTTTCGAGTTCTCGGTGAACTCTTTTAGGCTCTCCGGCTTCGTCGTCTCAACGGCTAGGCCGTTTCCCTTTATTTTCCGGACGGCCGTAACTTGGATTCCTCTCTTGCGGGGATTCACTAGGGTGAACACCGCGTCAAGTGCTTCTTCGCTCGTTTGAATCTCGCCACCTTCTCTTTCCGGTCGAATTATGACCACATTTTTGGGCGGCTTGACCGCCGTCTGCTCGACCTTGTTGCTCGTTATCTTTACTTTTTCGGCGTATGTCGGCTCCCTCTGTTCCTGCTGCGTCGTTCTCAAGACGGCTGTTTCTAGCCGCCTGGTTGCTTTGTTGACGGCGTTCATTATCGCCGTTTCCTTGTTCTTCTCATCTCCGGCACTCTGCTCTAGCCTGCCTGTCAGGTAGCTATTATGGAGCAGTAGCTCGTCAACAATGCCCCTCATTTCTTTGAAGTGCCGTAGGATTACTGCGGCGTGTTCCTTGTTTATTTTCCTGGCCGAGTCTAAGCAGAACGCCGTGACCTTCCTCTCTATGTCACTGGCCTGTGCCTTTATATCGGGCACTTGCCGCTTATCCTCCCCGGCCAATCTCTCCTCATCTCTGGGGGGGTTGTTTCTCCCCAGGCCTGCTCTCATCGTCTTCTCTGGTATCCTCGGGCTTGGAGTGGCCTCGTTCTTTTCCATCTGTTTCCTCAGGGGTTGGAGGACCACTCTGGCCTCTGCGCCTGGCGACGAGTGCCCTAGCGTCGGCATCACCGGCTCCTTGCCGCTTCTTGCGGCTGCCGCTGCGGCTGTTCGCTTCCCGGTGGCTATGTCCAGCGGCGTATTGAATCCCCCTCGCGGACTTTCAGTTGGCGCTTTGTTCCCGCGAGCACTCCCGCGCTGAGTCCGGGCGGCGTGCTCTTCACAGTTCAAAACCCCTGGGTTTGAATTTGAATTTGAATTTGCCGCCTAGCAGCGTGCTCTTGGTTCCCAAGATGCCCGGGCGGCGGCGCTTCGGTCGCTCGACCCAAGATGGCTGCCGCGCGTCCGCTAACCTATCCTCCCGCACGTGGCACTTTGTTTTGCTTTTCTCGCGCTTATTGCGGCAATTTCCACTAAACTTTCGGTGTGCACTATGTTTTTAGCACTCGCACTATCTATTATTTTAGTTTTCGTGCCCGAGATCTTCGATTTTCGCGTTTTTGTCCGCCACGTGGCCTAACCTCACTTCGCGCACGCGGCACTTTCTTTTGTTTTTCCGCGCTTATTGCGGCAATTTTCACTAAACTTTCGGTGTGCACTATGTTTTTTAGCACTCGCACTACCTATTATTTTAGTTTCGTGCCCGAGATCTTCGATTTACGCGTTTTTGTCCGCCACGTGGCCTAACCTCGCTTCGCACACGCGGCACTTTCTTTGCTTTTTCCGCGCTTATTGCGGAAATCTCCACTAATATTTTTGCATGCACTTTATTTTAAGCACTAACTCTGCCTATTAAATTATTTTTCGCTCCCGAGATCTTTGATTTTTCGGTTTTTCCTATCCGTCGCGTCAGCTAACCTCACTTTTCGCACGTGGCGATTTACATTAGCTTTTTTCGCTCTGAATTCGGCGATCTCCACGATTCTTTTTAACTACACGTTTTCCTCGGCACTCCCACTTTGCTTTAAATTAATTTTTACGCCCGAACTTTTTAATTTGCCCGGTTTTTTCGTTTATAGACTGCGGAGCGACGTGCACGCGTCCGTCCCACTTGCCGCCATCTTGGAAACTAGTAGATAGGGACATACATACATACATATATGCAATCTTTGGTAACGGGTACTTTCCCAGACTTTTTGTCCATACAGTAACCCGGGTCCCCTGGACCAGTTGGGGTTGGGTAAACGCCCAACCATCGCGCAAGGCACACAGTGCCCTGCTTCCTGGATTAGCTAGGCCTGCAGGGGCTGTCGCTCGTCTCAGGTCGAACGGGGCCCTTTCTAAGCCCTACCGTCTACCGGGACGGTACCGGAGCAGTTGGGACGCTGCTCACACGCCGTAGACCATTCGGTGTAGGACGAACACCTTAACTCGGCCCTCTTGCCAGCATCTTGGCCATCAACCACTGCCACCACGAGTGCATACCCATTTTTGGCCGAGCAGAGGGGTCGCTACTCCCTCCGGGCTATAACTCGACCCGCCCGTGGTACCAGCCTAAGTCGCTGGTGGGACTATCGTGTGGATGTACGGCCACGTCACTACCGGCCCGGCGTCCTGCTAACCGAGCTCGGCAGACCCAGATGGGACTCACGTAAGCGGGGCTTACAGGGCGCCTACAAACCCTGAACTTTCCCCGACGGTCCCACCCTTGGCATCAGGATCGTGGGTGCGCTACTACCCAAGGCCCCTTGGAGAGAGTGAGGCTGCCTCTCTCCGCCGGCAACCTTCCTTGCGGTGTACATAGGGACTCACGTAACGGGACGCTTGTCCCGACGGTCCCCCTGGCTGCGGGAACGTGGGTTTGCCAGCCCCCATAGGCTCGCAAAGCGAGCCCTCCCTGCGGGATAGTAGATAGGGACAAGTAGTATTAAGCGATTAGGGGGCTCGACCGTTGGGCCGGCCACGCCATTCCTGGAGTATAGCACTCATACTGGCTTCGCTAGATGTTATTTATATCCTACTTTCTGACGTCCAATGCCCGGGGAACGGCGCGCATAGGTGGTCTGCGCGCGACTTGGAAAAACCCTGCCCTCTCCTTTCGGGTCAGTGGGCAAGTTGAACCTACCCTTTCGGGCGGCAGCTCGCTTAGCCGGCACCGCGCGATGCGCGCATCGCGCAGCACCGTTACCAGCGGGGGCCACGGGGAGGCGGAGCTGCCAGCGTATAGCTCGGTCCCAGCAGGTTGGCTTTGCAGCCGATTGTCCCTGCACCGTCACGGCACTCATTTGCATGAGCGTCGCCTGCACTGACGGTCGCAGGTCTTATCTCCGACTCGTGTTGGTTTTTTGTCCTCTTATCCTTAGTTCTCTTCCTGTTCCCAGTGTTTTGTGTATTGTCCTGTCATGGGTCCTGTGTTTTCGTGCGTGTTTCCCTTCTTCGCTGTTTATCTTCTTCTTCTTCGTCTCCTTCCTGCTCCTCTATTACTGGGTGTCGCCGTCTTCTTCTTCGGAGAGTCCCTCTTCGTTGGTTTCTTCCTCTTGTTCCCGTCGTTGTACGGGCACGCACTGGGCCAGTCTTGGACTATGCCTTAGAGGCCGGCCTGCCTGCCCCTCCAGTTGCGTCGATCCTCTTCCTGGCAGTCGCCCTGGCTGCGTTGCGCCTCCCATTTCTCGTAGGGCGTTCCTTCTCTTCTCCTCCTTCGCTTGGAGTACTTTCCTTGCAAACAGACAGAAGTGGGGGTATACGTCTTTTGTTACGTACTCCCGCTTTTCTTCCGGCCAGCGCAGATCGAGTTCTCCCAGTGCATTTCGGAATTCCTGCCTTTCTTCATCGAAGATTGGACAGTCTTCTAAGATGTGATGGGCGGTTTCTATTTCGCCGCATTCACATGTGTCCAATTCGCTGAGGTTGAATGACTTGAGCTTACCGTTGAAATCCCCGTGGCCGCTAATGAACTGTGTCGTGTAGTGGTCGGGTCTCACCCAGCGGTTCTCAAGTCTGTCCTTGATGCTAGCAAAGTAGTCGAAGGTCGTCCTGCCCTTTGGCGTTGTTTGCCAGCGCTCTTGCCACTTATCTAACGCCTCGCCGACAATGGATTTCTCGTCGGGCGCTTCGTCGCGCCTCCTCTTCTTATTGTGGAGTCTTGCCCTGATTTCGACTAGGAGGTCAATAGGAATGACTCCGGCGATAACCTGCAGTGCCTCGGTTGACGTGGTTCTATAGGCCTTGGTCACTCGGAGGAGTGCCATCCTCTGTGACCTTATCAGCTTGCTCCTCGCTTTCCCTTTCAGTAGGTCGCTCCAGCCGGCTGCGGCGTATGTGGTTATCGGCTCGTACAGCCCTCTGTACAGAGTACGCATGGCCGCGTGTCCGAGTCCCCATTTCGCCTTGGCCACCCTCGCGAGGCTGTTGAAGAGTTTTTGACACTTACCTGTTATTGCCTCCACGTGCTTGTTGACTTTTAGCCCTCCTTCGAGGTGCACTCCGAGGTATTTGATTGCCTGCTCCATCCTTATATTCCTGCCGCTAATCTTAATAATCGGTGGCCTCTCCGCGTCCAGCTTACCTTTGACGAGCAGCATCTCCGTTTTCTGTGCCGATAACGTTAGCTTCTTCCTGGTGCACCAGGTAGAGACTCGGGTAACTACCTCCTGTCCCTTTTCCTGGAGCTCGTTCCTCGTGTTGCCGGCAATTAGAATCACGATGTCGTCCGCGTACGCGATGGGTTCGCACCCTGTCGCGTTTCCCGCTAGCTCAGCCAGCAGGTCATCAAATACGAGATTCCAGAAACTTGGTCCCAGTACCGATCCCTGCGGGCATCCTTTCGTGACGGGCTTGCTCACTGCTTCGTTTTTCCCAGCAATCTGTACGGTTCTTTCGGAGAAGTAGCTCCTTGTTAACCGGTACAGGTTGTCGGGGCATTCTCTTCTTTTGAGCTCGTGCAGCACGTTCGGCCACCAGACGTTGTCGAAGGCTCCTGATATATCGAGTGCTATTGCGAGGACGTACCTCTTCTCGCTCATTTGCTCGATTTTCTCGCGGAGCTTGATGATCGCGTCCACCGTCGATCTTCCGGGGCGAAAGCCATATTGTCTGTCGGAGGAGAGCGCGTGGTCGTGGAAGATAGGTGCCATCCTGGTGGCCATTAGCCTTTCTAGCAGCTTGCCTATCATGGAGAGCAGACAGATTGGCCTGTAGGATTTCGGATTGCTTCTGTCCCGATCCGGCCCCTTGGGGATGGTGATAACATTTGCGACCTTCCACCGTTTGGGGAATATTCCCCAGGCGAGGCAGCCGTTCATGAGCCTTAGGAGCTCCTGGTGTATTCTTCCCCAGGCCCGTTGGATTATTTCGACCTCAATCAGGTCGGGGCCTGGGCACTTCCCCTTCCTCAGCCGTTTCACGGCGTCACTGAGTTCCTCGAAGCTGAATTCAGGGGTGTCTTCTACGTTGGGGGGGTTTGTCGAGTTCCGCCTTATTTCCTTCTGCTCCTCCGTTTCGGTGTCTTCCTCGTCGTCGGGTAGAAGTGCGGACAACATCGCTGCCGCGGTCGTTCGCCAGTTGGAGGTATATCCGAGCGGCGTCTTCAGCGTCGATGTTGTTTCCTCTCCTCTGAGTTTCCTTGCGACTGTTTTGTAAGCGATGCCCCAAGGTTCCCTGTTACCCTCTTTGGTGACGAAGTCCTGCCAGCTCTGGATTTTTGCTCTTGCCAGCATCCTCTTATACTCCTTTCGTGTTGACCTGTACCGCAGCTTCTCCTGCTCCCTCGTAGCGGGGTCCCTGGCCCCCTGATACCTTCTTCTCGCCTGGTAGGTGTTTCTCTTTGCTCTGGTGAGTTCGGGCGTCCACCAGGGTACTGACCTGTAGTACCATTTCTTCTTTGGGATGGCGGTGTCGCAGGCACCTATCAGGGTTGCCTGGAGTTGCCCGGCCATTCTTTCGACGTCCTCTGCCTGCTGGAGGGTTGTTTCTTTGAGTGCCTCCATTTTCTCTGTGAGGGCACTCTGAAATACCTCCCAGTTGGCTTTTCGCATGTTATAGCGTCTTTCCTGAAGCTGCGGTGTGGTGCTTCTCGTCCCGAAGTCGAGGAGCGTCTCCAGTATCCGGTGGTCACTGGAGGTACCATCTTCGCGTATCCTCCAGCCCTTTACAAGGAGTATTGCCTCTGGGCTCGCCATCGTCACGTCTATGTTTGATCGCCCTCGAGTTGTTTCAAACGTGTGGGGTTGTCCTGGTTGATTCAGGACATGGAGACCGTACTGCGCTATGACTGCCTCTAGGGCCTCGCCTCTGTCGTCGGTGCTCCTGCTGCACCACAGCGGTGATTTTGCGTTCGCATCCAGGCCGATGATGATCCTCTTGCCTCTGAGACACCGTAGTACCTTCTCCAACTGTTGCACGCCGACCTCGATGTTTCCTGTCGGCGGAAAGTACAGGCTTGCCGCGTACACCTCTGTTTCCCCGTCGCTTATCTGCACGCAGGAACAGTGTGTTGTGCAGAGTTCGGCGACCTCGAGGGGCGTTAGGGTCTCTGATTTTATCCCTACGGCCGCCATTGGCGGGTTGTGCTTCGACCCTCTGCAGGCGATCGCGACTCCTGTGCCGAATCCGGGTATTTTCCCATCGACGCTGTATGGTTCTTGCATTAATATTATGTCATCCCCATCGGCGTCCATTTGCGTCCGGATCTCATAAGGAGTTGTTTTGGATCGCTGCATGTTGTGCTGCAGGATCCTTATTTCCCTTTTCCTCCCAAGTCCTCTTCTGTCCCTGCGTTGCTCTTTATACATACTGCGTCCTTGCTATTATTGCTTCCAAGGCTTTCGTATACATTGGGCATTTCGCGTTGGAAGCTGCGTGGTCGCCCTTCCTCCCTGCTCTCTTGCAGTTTACGCAGGTGGCGTGCCCATCCTTATCTTTGCATTCTTTAGTGCTGTGCCCACTTTCTGCACAGTGCGCGCAGATTTCGTAGTTAACGCGGCAATATTTTGCCACGTGTCCGTATCCTTGACACTTGTAGCAGCGGCTAATTGCTATGTAATCTTTAACTTTGCAGGCATTCCATGAGAGGAAGATCTTACCTTTCAATAGTTTCTCCCTTACCTGGGGGGGCACTTCGATGACCCAGTTCGTCTCCTCTTGATCCTTTCTGCCGGTCCTGAAGCAGAACTTGATGGCTGCAACGTCGTCCTCATTTAGTCTTTCTTGGTTCTGCTTCCTCATGCAGGCCAGGATCTCCTTCTCTGGAATGTCCCTCGGGACGTCGTAGATGATCATCCTGGGGGGTCTCCGCTGCGGCGTGCTAGCTTTTAGTCCAGCCTCCTTTAGTTTCGAGTTCTCGGTGAACTCTTTTAGGCTCTCCGGCTTCGTCGTCTCAACGGCTAGGCCGTTTCCCTTTATTTTCCGGACGGCCGTAACTTGGATTCCTCTCTTGCGGGGATTCACTAGGGTGAACACCGCGTCAAGTGCTTCTTCGCTCGTTTGAATCTCGCCACCTTCTCTTTCCGGTCGAATTATGACCACATTTTTGGGCGGCTTTACCGCCGTCTGCTCGACCTTGTTGCTCGTTATCTTTACTTTTTCGGCGTATGTCGGCTCCCTCTGTTCCTGCTGCGTCGTTCTCAAGACGGCTGTTTCTAGCCGCCTGGTTGCTTTGTTGACGGCGTTCATTATCGCCGTTTCCTTATTCTGCTCATCTCCGGCACTCTGCTCTAGCCTGCCTGTCAGGTAGCTATTATGGAGCAGTAGCTCGTCAACAATGCCCCTCATTTCTTTGAAGTGCCGTAGGATTACTGCGGCGTGTTCCTTGTTTATTTTCCTGGCCGAGTCTAAGCAGAACGCCGTGACCTTCCTCTCTATGTCACTGGCCTGTGCCTTTATTTCAGGCACTTGCCGCTTATCCTCCCCGGCCAATCTCTCCTCATCTCTGGGGGGGTTGTTTCTCCCCAGGCTTGCTCTCATCGTCTTCTCTGGTATCCTCGGGCTTGGAGTGGCCTCGTTCTTTTCCATCGGTTTCCTCAGGGGTTGGAGGACCACTCTGGCCTCTGCGCCTGGCGACGAGTGCCCTAGCGTCGGCATCACCGGCTCCTTGCCGCTTCTTGCGGCTGCCGCTGCGGCTGTTCGCTTCCCGGTGGCTATGTCCAGCGGCGTATTGAATCCCCCTCGCGGACTTTCAGTTGGCGCTTTGTTCCCGCGAGCACTCCCGCGCTGAGTCCGGCGGCGTGCTCTTCACAGTTCAAAACCCCTGGGTTTGAATTTGAATTTGAATTTGCCGCCTAGCAGCGTGCTCTTGGTTCCCAAGATGCCCGGGCGGCGGCGCTTCGGTCGCTCGACCCAAGATGGCTGCCGCGCGTCCGCTAACCTATCCACCCGCACGTGGCACTTTGTTTTGCTTTTCTCGCGCTTATTGCGGCAATTTCCACTAAACTTTCGGTGTGCACTATGTTTTTAGCACTCGCACTATCTATTATTTTAGTTTTCGTGCCCGAGAACTTCGATTTTCGCGTTTTTGTCCGCCACGTGGCCTAACCTCACTTCGCGCACGCGGCACTTTCTTTTGTTTTTCCGCGCTTGTTGCGGCAATTTTCACTAAACTTTCGGTGTGCACTATGTTTTTTAGCACTCGCACTTCCTATTATTTTAGTTTTCGTGCCCGAGATCTTCGATTTTCGCGTTTTTGTCCGCCACGTGGCCTAACCTCGCTTCGCGCACGCGGCACTTTCTTTTGTTTTTCCGCGCTTATTGCGGCAATTTTCACTAAACTTTCGGTGTGCACTATGTTTTTTAGCACTCGCACTTCCTATTATTTTAGTTTTCGTGCCCGAGATCTTCGATTTACGCGTTTTTGTCCGCCACGTGGCCTAACCTCGCTTCGCACACGCGGCACTTTCTTTGCTTTTTCCGCGCTTATTGCGGAAATCTCCACTAATATTTTTGCATGCACTTTATTTTAAGCACTAACTCTGCCTATTAAGTTATTTTTCGCTCCCGAGATCTTTGATTTTTCGGTTTTTCCTATCCGTCGCGTCAGCTAACCTCACTTTTCGCACGTGGCGATTTACATTAGCTTTTTTCGCTCTGAATTCGGCGATCTCCACGATTCTTTTTAACTACACGATTTCCTCGGCACTCCCACTTTGCTTTAAATTAATTTTTACGCCCGAACTTTTTAATTTGCCCGGTTTTTTCGTTTATAGACTGCGGAGCGACGTGCACGCGTCCGTCCCACTTGCCGCCATCTTGGAAACAGTAGTAGATAGGGACATACATACATATATGCAATTTTTGGTAACGGGTACTTTCCCAGACTTTTTGTCCATACAGTAACCCGGGTCCCCTGGACCAATTGGGGTTGGGTAAACGCCCAACCATCGCGCAAGGCACACAGTGCCCTGCTTCCTGGATTAGCTAGGCCTGCAGGGGCTGTCGCTCGTCTCAGGTCGAACGGGGCCCTTTCTAAGCCCTACCGTCTACCGGGACGGTACCGGAGCAGTTGGGACGCTGCTCACACGCCGTAGACCATTCGGTGTAGGACGAACACCTTAACTCGGCCCTCTTGCCAGCATCTTGGCCATCAACCACTGCCACCACGAGTCCATACCCATTTTTGGCCGAGCAGAGGGGTCGCTACTCCCTCCGGGCTATAACTCGACCCGCCCGTGGTACCAGCCTAAGTCGCTGGTGGGACTATCGTGTGGATGTACGGCCACGTCACTACCGGCCCGGCGTCCTGCTAACCGAGCTCGGCAGACCCAGATGGGACTCACGTAAGCGGGGCTTACAGGGCGCCTACAAACCCTGAACTTTCCCCGACGGTCCCACCCTTGGCATCAGGATCGTGGGTGCGCTACTACCCAAGGCCCCTTGGAGAGAGTGAGGCTGCCTCTCTCCGCCGGCAACCTTCCTTGCGGTGTACATAGGGACTCACGTAACGGGACGCTTGTCCCGACGGTCCCCCTGGCTGCGGGAACGTGGGTTTGCCAGCCCCCATAGGCTCGCAAAGCGAGCCCTCCCTGCGGGAGTAGATAGGGACATACATACATATATGCAATTTTTGGTAACGGGTACTTTCCCAGACTTTTTGTCCATACAGTAACCCGGGTCCCCTGGACCAATTGGGGTTGGGTAAACGCCCAACCATCGCGCAAGGCACACAGTGCCCTGCTTCCTGGATTAGCTAGGCCTGCAGGGGCTGTCGCTCGTCTCAGGTCGAACGGGGCCCTTTCTAAGCCCTACCGTCTACCGGGACGGTACCGGAGCAGTTGGGACGCTGCTCACACGCCGTAGACCATTCGGTGTAGGACGAACACCTTAACTCGGCCCTCTTGCCAGCATCTTGGCCATCAACCACTGCCACCACGAGTCCATACCCATTTTTGGCCGAGCAGAGGGGTCGCTACTCCCTCCGGGCTATAACTCGACCCGCCCGTGGTACCAGCCTAAGTCGCTGGTGGGACTATCGTGTGGATGTACGGCCACGTCACTACCGGCCCGGCGTCCTGCTAACCGAGCTCGGCAGACCCAGATGGGACTCACGTAAGCGGGGCTTACAGGGCGCCTACAAACCCTGAACTTTCCCCGACGGTCCCACCCTTGGCATCAGGATCGTGGGTGCGCTACTACCCAAGGCCCCTTGGAGAGAGTGAGGCTGCCTCTCTCCGCCGGCAACCTTCCTTGCGGTGTACATAGGGACTCACGTAACGGGACGCTTGTCCCGACGGTCCCCCTGGCTGCGGGAACGTGGGTTTGCCAGCCCCCATAGGCTCGCAAAGCGAGCCCTCCCTGCGGGAAGTAGATAGGGACAGAGGGAATCTCGTTAATCCATTCATGCGCGTCACTAATTAGATGACGAGGCATTTGGCTACCTTAAGAGAGTCATAGTTACTCCCGCCGTTTACCCGCGCTTTTTTGAATTTCTTCACGTTGACATTCAGAGCACTGGGCAGAAATCACATTGCGTCAACACCCTTGGGGGCCATCGCAATGCTTTGTTTTAATTAGACAGTCGGATTCCCCTAGTCCGTGCCAGTTCTGAGCTGAGCGTTGAATGGCGGCCGAAGAGAACGACCGCGACGGTAAAACCGCCACGGAAGCCTCGCAGCAAGGAAGATCCGCGGGAGGCCAAGGCACGGGACCGAGCTCGGATCCGGGGTGCGCGACGATATCCCCCCCGAGAGAGAGATACGCCGCGTCCCGTTCAGCTCGCCCAGGCCCGGCACGTCAGCCAAACCCGCTTCCCGACCAAGCCCGACACGCCCCGCTCCTC
>NW_026108830.1:737500-740000 GCF_024516045.1 Bombus affinis
AACAAAGCTATGAAACTCCAGTACGAGAGAAGGTGGTATTTTTTTTATCTCTATATGCGAAAATCGCCTCAAAGAGAAAAAAAAATAAAAATTCGAATAGAACGAGAACACTCTTTCCTTCCAGAGAAGCGTTTTAAGCATCGCGCCAAAGTGCCCTTTTCTTCGTACGTCGTATCATGTTCGAGCTAAGACTCACGCCAGACATCCTAAAACGATCGTCGGTGATTTTTAACGCCCGTCCTCAGTCTCTTACAGCCGTTTCTCTACTCTCGACAAATTCCAGCGGTTCCTTGTTTTCTGCCGGCACAGAGATCGAAACGGCAAAGTTTCTTTGCTCTGTACCGACGACGACGAAAACGCACGGGAACGCACGCAAGTGGAAAAGCGAGCGAGACGTACACTGTGGTGTGTTCGGGGACTGGACGACCGTCGACGTTAGGATGCGCGGTCCAGCGATAGACGCCGAAAAGGCATGGGATGACCAACACTCTCTGTTTTTCGAGTACTTGTAGCGCCGAATTGCCTTAAAAAAAAATCACACGCGCGCACGACTATCACGTCGTACGCGCGTGTATACCTCGTCTTTAATTAAATCAAAGTTTCACTCCAGCCTCGCCAAAGGGGATCGTCTTCTTCCTCGTCTACGATCTCTTCTCCTGTACGTGTCCAGAGATTCTCTCTGGCATGACGACGACGACCATCCAACGACTTTGTAACGGACTCTCGTGCGCATCTTCGTCAGGTACGGAAACGTTGCGCAACACCTCGAGCTTGGTAAAACACCCGTAGCCGATCATAGACACGCGCTAGTTCGCACACGATTTCTACGATTTCCGACGAACGTGGCTTTGGGCCAGGGCCGGCGGGCAGAGAGATACGCGAACGACGGGGAAAATTCGTCCCGATACAAGTAACGCGTACTCTCCGATCTCCGCGCAACGCCTGGGGATCATCTCCCTAAGTCATCAGCGCTCGAAGAAATCACGTGTGCGTTCCCGGATCTACGGCTCTCTTTCGGGGATAAATTACAAGCACAGAGTATGTTAAACGCAACGACGACCCATCGATGCGACGGTCCTCGTCGTTGTCAGTCGCTCGCGCAGAGTATATCTCTACGCACGAAGAGACGGAGTGGGCATTAGATCCCTGGGGCTATTCGAGTAAAACGTCTTAAGAAAAGACGGTTGTACGGCAAAATTCCGCACCGTTACCAAGTTTACTTTTATCTGAGGCTGTTCTCCTTCTCTCCTCTCTCGACCGAGTTCCCATATTTGCTTTCTCTCAGTCTCGCCAAAATAATATTCATTTAAGACGACGTCGGGGGCGCGGACATCGTGCTCATCGAAAACCTGCAAACGTATGCAAATCTGCTGATATGAAAAAAAAATCGGTCACGAGGACAACACTACGTATATATATATATATATATATATATATATAATATATTCGATAACCGACACGAAGCGGTGCATAAGCGGGCGGTCGTACGAAAGGACGACTCACGACGCCGCTAGCACTCACGCAGGTCCGTGACGGTTCTCTCCGCTCTTATTCGTATCCTTCTTCGTGCGCTTCCTCCGACTCTGAAACGTTCTACGTATCGTAAGAACGACGGCGGGTTGTCGAAGGCACCAAGGGACAGAGAGAGACAGAGGTAGAGTTTCGTAGTGTCTCCCGTGAACACGATAGTTTATATATCGAGCATGCGTACGAATTGCACGGTCTCGACACGACCGCGACGAACGCCGACGAGCGTCCAACAATCGCTCGTACGTCGCGTACGTTCTCTCGCGTCCGCTCTTGTTCGTATCCTTCTTCGTGCGCTTCCTCCGACTCTGAAACGTTCTACGTATCGTAAGAACGACGGCGGGTTGTCGAAGGCACCAAGGGACAGAGAGAGACAGATAGAGAGGAACGACACGCAACGCAAGCAGTCTTAGGTTTACGTGAGCAACCCTCAGCCAGGCGTGGTCCAGGAATTGTATCCGTGGACCGCAATGTGCGTTCGAAATGTCGATGTTCATGTGTCCTGCAGTTCACACGTTGACGCGCAATTAGCTGCGTTCTTCATCGACCCACGAGCCAAGTGATCCACCGTTCAGGGTAATCTTTTCATATATTTTTTAAAACTCTTGTACTCCATGTACTCTTAATACTCGGTTCGAGCGAAGCCGAGATCCGACACGACCGACCAACGGGAATCGGACGCGCAGAAGTCGCCGGAAGATCGACGACACGAAAACGTTCGAAAATGAAATCCGACGAACGCGCGAAGATACGCGCGTCCGCCGGCCGGGCGAAAAGTACATTATGATATATAACAACCATCGAGATCGAAGCTCCGTTCGTCAGGAAACGACGGGGATATAACACCCGATTCTGAATCCTCTGTGCAGCACACGATCTCGCGAAGAAATACGCACGGTGGCTAGCCCATATATATATATATGTGTGTGTGTGTATATATAATACGATATGCATTCCTCTCGTCCAATTATTC
>NW_026108830.1:745000-750000 GCF_024516045.1 Bombus affinis
TAAAACGTCGAGATACGTCCATTTGTGCAAAAATATTCCTACCTTGTAACACTTTTAAGCGAGATAACTCGAAAAAACGTGTTCGATACGGAAATTTTTCAAAGTCCCAACGAAAAAATCGAAACTTTGTAGAAGGTCTTGGGGACGACATAAACGCTTAATCCCGACGTAAAACGTCGAGATACGTCGATTTATGCAAAAATATTCCTACCTTGTAACACTTTTAAGCGAGATAACTCGAAAAAACCTTTTCGGTCTTTTCGCACCGGCCGAACTTCTTCAAAGTCCCAACGTCCCGTCGCATAGTTCCGTTTCTAGAAAACGTTCCAGCGACCAAATAAACGCTTAATCCCGACGTAAAACGTCGAGATACGTCCATTTATGCAAAAATATTCCTACCTTGTAACACTTTTAAGCGAGATAACTCGAAAAAACCTTTTCGGTCCTTTCGCACCGGCCGAACTTCTTCAAAGTCCCAACGTCCCGTCGCATAGTTCCGTTTCTAGAAAACGTTCCACCGACCAAATAAACGCTTAATCCCGACGTAAAACGTCGAGATACGTCCATTTGTGCAAAAATATTCCTACCTTGTAACACTTTTAAGCGAGATAACTCGAAAAAACGTGTTCGATACGGAAATTTTTCAAAGTCCCAACGAAAAAATCGAAACTTTGTAGAAGGTCTTGGGGACGACATAAACGCTTAATCCCGACGTAAAACGTCGAGATACGTCGATTTATGCAAAAATATTCCTACCTTGTAACACTTTTAAGCGAGATAACTCGAAAAAACCTTTTCGGTCTTTTCGCACCGGCCGAACTTCTTCAAAGTCCCAACGTCCCGTCGCATAGTTCCGTTTCTAGAAAACGTTCCAGCGACCAAATAAACGCTTAATCCCGACGTAAAACGTCGAGATACGTCCATTTATGCAAAAATATTCCTACCTTGTAACACTTTTAAGCGAGATAACTCGAAAAAACCTTTTCGGTCTTTTCGCACCGGCCGAACTTCTTCAAAGTCCCAACGTCCCGTCGCATAGTTCCGTTTCTAGAAAACGTTCCACCGACCAAATAAACGCTTAATCCCGACGTAAAACGTCGAGATACGTCCATTTATGCAAAAATATTCCTACCTTGTAACACTTTTAAGCGAGATAACTCGAAAAAACGTGTTCGATACGGAAATTTTTCAAAGTCCCAACGAAAAAATCGAAACTTTGTAGAAGGTCTTGGGGACGACATAAACGCTTAATCCCGACGTAAAACGTCGAGATACGTCCATTTATGCAAAAATATTCCTACCTTGTAACACTTTTAAGCGAGATAACTCGAAAAAACATTTTCGGTCTTTTCGCACCGGCCGAACTTCTTCAAAGTCCCAACGTCCCGTCGCATAGTTCCGTTTCTAGAAAACGTTCCAGCGACCAAATAAACGCTTAATCCCGACGTAAAACGTCGAGATACGTCCATTTATGCAAAAATATTCCTACCTTGTAACACTTTTAAGCGAGATAACTCGAAAAAACCTTTTCGGTCCTTTCGCACCGGCCGAACTTCTTCAAAGTCCCAACGTCCCGTCGCATAGTTCCGTTTCTAGAAAACGTTCCAGCGATCAAATAAACGCTTAATCCCGACGTAAAACGTCGAGATACGTCCATTTATGCAAAAATATTCCTACCTTTTAACACTTTTAAGCGAGATAACTCGAAAAAACCTTTTCGGTCTTTTCGCACCGGCCGAACTTCTTCAAAGTCCCAACGTCCCGTCGCATAGTTCCGTTTCTAGAAAACGTTCCAGCGACCAAATAAACGCTTAATCCCGACGTAAAACGTCGAGATACGTCCATTTATGCAAAAATATTCCTACCTTGTAACACTTTTAAGCGAGATAACTCGAAAAAACCTTTTCGGTCTTTTCGCACCGGCCGAACTTCTTCAAAGTCCCAACGTCCCGTCGCATAGTTCCGTTTCTAGAAAACGTTCCAGCGACCAAATAAACGCTTAATCCCGACGTAAAACGTCGAGATACGTCGATTTATGCAAAAATATTCCTACCTTGTAACACTTTTAAGCGAGATAACTCGAAAAAACCTTTTCGGTCCTTTCGCACCGGCCGAACTTCTTCAAAGTCCCAACGTCCCGTCGCATAGTTCCGTTTCTAGAAAACGTTCCAGCGATCAAATAAACGCTTAATCCCGACGTAAAACGTCGAGATACGTCGATTTATGCAAAAATATTCCTACCTTGTAAAACTTTTAAGCGAGATAACTCGAAAAAACCTTTTCGGTCTTTTCGCACCGGCCGAACTTCTTCAAAGTCCCAACGTCCCGTCGCATAGTTCCATTTCTAGAAAACGTTCCACCGACCAAATAAACGCTTAATCCCGACGTAAAACGTCGAGATACGTCCATTTATGCAAAAATATTCCTACCTTGTAACACTTTTAAGCGAGATAACTCGAAAAAACGTGTTCGATACGGAAATTTTTCAAAGTCCCAACGAAAAAATCGAAACTTTGTAGAAGGTCTTGGGGACGACATAAACGCTTAATCCCGACGTAAAACGTCGAGATACGTCCATTTATGCAAAAATATTCCTACCTTTTAACACTTTTAAGCGAGATAACTCGAAAAAACCTTTTCGGTCTTTTCGCACCGGCCGAACTTCTTCAAAGTCCCAACGTCCCGTCGCATAGTTCCGTTTCTAGAAAACGTTCCAGCGACCAAATAAACGCTTAATCCCGACGTAAAACGTCGAGATACGTCCATTTATGCAAAAATATTCCTACCTTGTAACACTTTTAAGCGAGATAACTCGAAAAAACCTTTTCGGTCCTTTCGCACCGGCCGAACTTCTTCAAAGTCCCAACGTCCCGTCGCATAGTTCCGTTTCTAGAAAACGTTCCAGCGATCAAATAAACGCTTAATCCCGACGTAAAACGTCGAGATACGTCCATTTATGCAAAAATATTCCTACCTTTTAACACTTTTAAGCGAGATAACTCGAAAAAACCTTTTCGGTCTTTTCGCACCGGCCGAACTTCTTCAAAGTCCCAACGTCCCGTCGCATAGTTCCGTTTCTAGAAAACGTTCCAGCGACCAAATAAACGCTTAATCCCGACGTAAAACGTCGAGATACGTCCATTTATGCAAAAATATTCCTACCTTGTAACACTTTTAAGCGAGATAACTCGAAAAAACCTTTTCGGTCTTTTCGCACCGGCCGAACTTCTTCAAAGTCCCAACGTCCCGTCGCATAGTTCCGTTTCTAGAAAACGTTCCAGCGACCAAATAAACGCTTAATCCCGACGTAAAACGTCGAGATACGTCCATTTATGCAAATATATTCCTACCTTGTAACACTTTTAAGCGAGATAACTCGAAAAAACCTTTTCGGTCTTTTCGCACCGGCCGAACTTCTTCAAAGTCCCAACGTCCCGTCGCATAGTTCCGTTTCTAGAAAACGTTCCACCGACCAAATAAACGCTTAATCCCGACGTAAAACGTCGAGATACGTCCATTTATGCAAAAATATTCCTACCTTGTAACACTTTTAAGCGAGATAACTCGAAAAAACCTTTTCGGTCTTTTCGCACCGGCCGAACTTCTTCAAAGTCCCAACGTCCCGTCGCATAGTTCCGTTTCTAGAAAACGTTCCAGCGACCAAATAAACGCTTAATCCCGACGTAAAACGTCGAGATACGTCCATTTATGCAAATATATTCCTACCTTGTAACACTTTTAAGCGAGATAACTCGAAAAAACCTTTTCGGTCTTTTCGCACCGGCCGAACTTCTTCAAAGTCCCAACGTCCCGTCGCATAGTTCCGTTTCTAGAAAACGTTCCACCGACCAAATAAACGCTTAATCCCGACGTAAAACGTCGAGATACGTCCATTTATGCAAAAATATTCCTACCTTGTAACACTTTTAAGCGAGATAACTCGAAAAAACGTGTTCGATACGGAAATTTTTCCATGTCCCAATGTGCAATTCGAAACTTTTTAGAACGTTTCAAGAACAAAATTAACGCTTAATCCCGATGTATTTAATTAGAATATATCGATTTATGCCAGAATATACGTACCTTATAACGCTTGTTATGGAATTAATGCGAAAGGAACTTTCGGTACTTTCGGCACTTTTGGAGCAGTGCGAAACAATTCAAAGTGCCAACGTCCCAGTCAGCTAGGTCCGGTGGAAAAAATTTAAAAAAAAAATAAAAAGAAACCGTTACGTTCGGCTAGACGGCGTCGAACAATAACGATTTCTATAAAAATTTCCATACCTCGTAACGCTTTTTGAGGAATTATTTCGAAAGGAACGTTCGGCCTTTTCGTACCTGGACGAGAGAAATTTCAAAGTTCCAACGTCCCAGTCAGCTAGGTCCGGTGGAAAAAAATTTTTTAAAAAAATAAAAAGAAACCGTTACGTTTGGCTAGACGACGTCGAACAATAACGGTTTCTATAAAAATTTCCATACCTCGTAACGCTTTTTGAGAAATTATTTCGAAAGGAACGTTCGGCCTTTTCGTACCGGGACGAGAGAAATTTCAAAGTTCCAACGTCCCAGTCAGCTAGGTCCGGTGGAAAAAAATTTTTTAAAAAAATAAAAAGAAACCGTTACGTTCGGCTAGACGACGTCGAACAATAACGGTTTCTATAAAAATTTGCATACCTCGTAACGCTTTTTGAGGAATTATTTCGAAAGGAACGTTCGGCCTTTTCGTACCGGGGCGAGAGAAATTTCAAAGTTCCAACGTCCCAGTCAGCTAGGTCCGGTGGAAAAAATTTAAAGAAAAAACAAAACGAAACCGCTACGTTCGACTAGATTACGTCGAACTATAACGATTTCAATAAAAATTTCCACACCTCGTAACGCACTTTAAGGAGTTATTTCGAACTTTAAGGAGTTATTGCGATTATTTCAAAGTCCTCGCGGTACCACGTCGGGACGCGATACGCTCTTACGCGTTGCTCGCTCGCTCCGCTCGCTCGAAAAAA
>NW_026108830.1:755000-762500 GCF_024516045.1 Bombus affinis
CTCGTCGTCGGGTAGAAGTGCGGACAACATCGCTGCCGCGGTCGTTCGCCAGTTGGAGGTATATCCGAGCGGCGTCTTCAGCGTCGATGTTGTTTCCTCTCCTCTGAGTTTCCTTGCGACTGTTTTGTAAGCGATGCCCCAAGGTTCCCTGTTACCCTCTTTGGTGACGAAGTCCTGCCAGCTCTGGATTTTTGCTCTTGCCAGCATCCTCTTATACTCCTTTCGTGTTGACCTGTACCGCAGCTTCTCCTGCTCCCTCGTAGCGGGGTCCCTGGCCCCCTGATACCTTCTTCTCGCCTGGTAGGTGTTTCTCTTTGCTCTGGTGAGTTCGGGCGTCCACCAGGGTACTGACCTGTAGTACCATTTCTTCTTTGGGATGGCGGTGTCGCAGGCACCTATCAGGGTTGCCTGGAGTTGCCCGGCCATTCTTTCGACGTCCTCTGCCTGCTGGAGGGTTGTTTCTTTGAGTGCCTCCATTTTCTCTGTGAGGGCACTCTGAAATACCTCCCAGTTGGCTTTTCGCGTGTTATAGCGTCTTTCCTGAAGCTGCGGTGTGGTGCTTCTCGTCCCGAAGTCGAGGAGCGTCTCCAGTATCCGGTGGTCACTGGAGGTACCATCTTCGCGTATCCTCCAGCCCTTTACGAGGAGTATTGCCTCTGGGCTCGCCATCGTCACGTCTATGTTTGATCGCCCTCGAGTTGTTTCAAACGTGTGGGGTTGTCCTGGTTGATTCAGGACATGGAGACCGTACTGCGCTATGACTGCCTCTAGGGCCTCGCCTCTGTCGTCGGTGCTCCTGCTGCACCACAGCGGTGATTTTGCGTTCGCATCCAGGCCGATGATGATCCTCTTGCCTCTGAGACACCGTAGTACCTTCTCCAACTGTTGCACGCCGACCTCGATGTTTCCTGTCGGCGGAAAGTACAGGCTTGCCACGTACACCTCTGTTTCCCCGTCGCTTATCTGCACGCAGGAACAGTGTGTTGTGCAGAGTTCGGCGACCTCGAGGGGCGTTAGGGTCTCTGATTTTATCCCTACGGCCGCCATTGGCGGGTTGTGCTTCGACCCTCTGCAGGCGATCGCGACTCCTGTGCCGAATCCGGGTATTTTCCCATCGACGCTGTATGGTTCTTGCATTAATATTATGTCATCCCCATCGGCGTCCATTTGCGTCCGGATCTCATAAGGAGTTGTTTTGGATCGCTGCATGTTGTGCTGCAGGATCCTTATTTCCCTTTTCCTCCCAAGTCCTCTTCTGTCCCTGCGTTGCTCTTTATACATACTGCGTCCTTGCTATTATTGCTTCCAAGGCTTTCGTATACATTGGGCATTTCGCGTTGGAAGCTGCGTGGTCGCCCTTCCTCCCTGCTCTCTTGCAGTTTACGCAGGTGGCGTGCCCATCCTTATCTTTGCACTCTTTAGTGCTGTGCCCACTTTCTGCACAGTGCGCGCAGATTTCGTAGTTAACGCGGCAATATTTTGCCACGTGTCCGTATCCTTGACACTTGTAGCAGCGACTAATTGCTATGTAATCTTTAACTTTGCAGGCATTCCATGAGAGGAAGATCTTACCTTTCAATAGTTTCTCCCTTACCTGGGGGGGCACTTCGATGACCCAGTTCGTCTCCTCTTGATCCTTTCTGCCGGTCCTGAAGCAGAACTTGATGGCTGCAACGTCGTCCTCATTTAGTCTTTCTTGGTTCTGCTTCCTCATGCAGGCCAGGATCTCCTTCTCTGGAATGTCCCTCGGGACGTCGTAGATGATCATCCTGGGGGGTCTCCGCTGCGGCGTGCTAGCTTTTAGTCCAGCCTCCTTTAGTTTCGAGTTCTCGGTGAACTCTTTTAGGCTCTCCGGCTTCGTCGTCTCAACGGCTAGGCCGTTTCCCTTTATTTTCCGGACGGCCGTAACTTGGATTCCTCTCTTGCGGGGATTCACTAGGGTGAACACCGCGTCAAGTGCTTCTTCGCTCGTTTGAATCTCGCCACCTTCTCTTTCCGGTCGAATTATGACCACATTTTTGGGCGGCTTGACCGCCGTCTGCTCGACCTTGTTGCTCGTTATCTTTACTTTTTCGGCATATGTCGGCTCCCTCTGTTCCTGCTGCGTCGTTCTCAAGACGGCTGTTTCTAGCCGCCTGGTTGCTTTGTTGACGGCGTTCATTATCGCCGTTTCCTTATTCTTCTCATCTCCGGCACTCTGCTCTAGCCTGCCTGTCAGGTAGCTATTATGGAGCAGTAGCTCGTCAACAATGCCCCTCATTTCTTTGAAGTGCCGTAGGATTACTGCGGCGTGTTCCTTGTTTATTTTCCTGGCCGAGTCTAAGCAGAACGCCGTGACCTTCCTCTCTATGTCACTGGCCTGTGCCTTTATATCGGGCACTTGCCGCTTATCCTCCCCGGCCAATCTCTCCTCATCTCTGGGGGGGTTGTTTCTCCCCAGGCTTGCTCTCATCGTCTTCTCTGGTATCCTCGGGCTTGGAGTGGCCTCGTTCTTTTCCATCTGTTTCCTCAGGGGTTGGAGGACCACTCTGGCCTCTGCGCCTGGCGACGAGTGCCCTAGCGTCGGCATCACCGGCTCCTTGCCGCTTCTTGCGGCTGCCGCTGCGGCTGTTCGCTTCCCGGTGGCTATGTCCAGCGGCGTATTGAATCCCCCTCGCGGACTTTCAGTTGGCGCTTTGTTCCCGCGAGCACTCCCGCGCTGAGTCCGGCGGCGTGCTCTTCACAGTTCAAAACCCCTGGGTTTGAATTTGAGTTTGAATTTGCCGCCTAGCAGCGTGCTCTTGGTTCCCAAGATGCCCGGGCGGCGGCGCTTCGGTCGCTCGACCCAAGATGGCTGCCGCGCGTCCGCTAACCTATCCTCCCGCACGTGGCACTTTGTTTTGCTTTTCTCGCGCTTATTGCGGCAATTTCCACTAAACTTTCGGTGTGCACTATGTTTTTAGCACTCGCACTATCTATTATTTTAGTTTTCGTGCCCGAGATCTTCGATTTTCGCGTTTTTGTCCGCCACGTGGCCTAACCTCACTTCGCGCACGCGGCACTTTCTTTTGTTTTTCCGCGCTTATTGCGGCAATTTTCACTAAACTTTCGGTGTGCACTATGTTTTTTAGCACTCGCACTACCTATTATTTTAGTTTCGTGCCCGAGATCTTCGATTTACGCGTTTTTGTCCGCCACGTGGCCTAACCTCGCTTCGCACACGCGGCACTTTCTTTGCTTTTTCCGCGCTTATTGCGGAAATCTCCACTAATATTTTTGCATGCACTTTATTTTAAGCACTAACTCTGCCTATTGAATTATTTTTCGCTCCCGAGATCTTTGATTTTTCGGTTTTTCCTATCCGTCGCGTCAGCTAACCTCACTTTTCGCACGTGGCGATTTACATTAGCTTTTTTCGCTCTGAATTCGGCGATCTCCACGATTCTTTTTAACTACACGTTTTCCTCGGCACTCCCACTTTGCTTTAAATTAATTTTTACGCCCGAACTTTTTAATTTGCCCGGTTTTTTCGTTTATAGACTGCGGAGCGACGTGCACGCGTCCGTCCCACTTGCCGCCATCTTGGAAAAACAGTAGATAGGGACAGAGGGAATCTCGTTAATCCATTCATGCGCGTCACTAATTAGATGACGAGGCATTTGGCTACAATCTATGTCTTATTACAAGTACACACTTCCGAGGTACCCCCTCGTAAGGTTCTAAAATTTTATGTTACCTCAATTGATTGAACAATTTCTGGTAACACTTGACAACGGACAAACGAAGATTTGTGTATATAATAAATAATAATAGAATAATTTCATATGTACAATTTGAGTATTGAGTAAATAAATAAATAAATAACATGTAAGACGTAGACATATCTGGGATGTTTATTTCTTTTTTGGTTAATAATCGTTTCGAGTTTTTAATCATCGATAAATATATTGCACAGCTCTATTGAGCTTCTTAATACATTTAAAAGCATTGTCTTGATCTCGTTGTTGGCGATTCCCAACCGCTTGAGGACTTTTTCAGTATTAGGCGTGATAGTGCCTCTACTGCCCAAGACCACCGGGAGAATCTCTCCTCCATTGGCGTTAAATATTTCCTTTAATGCCCTTAGGCATGGCCGATACTTATCTACTTTCTCTTTTTCGGCTAAGGCCAGGTAGTTTTTGTTCTCGTAGCGGACAGTTACGTCGACCACGAGAACCCTTTCCCCGTTTTTGATTACGAGGTCCGGTTTGAATAAACTGCCCTCGGCCTTAATCGTCGGCTCTACAAATACTTCATTCTTTTTGTTATTTTTCAATTTTTCTTCAAGGAGAGATTTGACCTCGTCGTGCCTCTTGATTCTTAAGCCTTTGGTGTGCTGACACAGCCCAAGTATGTGTCCAAGGGTCTCGGGCTGGGCTCTACATCTTCGACATGTTATATCAATGTTTTTGTCGGCCCGTGCCAGCACCGATCTTGTACCAAAGGTGTTAGTTCTCAATCGAAGGGCATCGACGAGTCTCGATGGCTTGAGCAGACTATGGTCCTCAAGCCACAAGTTGCCAGTATGGTTTTTAATGAAATCAGGGACGCCTTGTCCCTGGCATTTTAGATCAGCCCATTGGCTGATATGCTCTTTCCTTAAACGTTTGCGAGCTTTCTCAATATCCTCCAAGGAGGCTGGCCAATTGATCCGCAAGGAGTTGGCCGTTTGCTTTAGCTTTTTATTGGCTGCTTCGTCGATAAGGCCAGCGACTGCTGGATCGATCGAGTTAGCGATCTTTATTGCACTTTTTAGGATACCGAGTTTGATTATGTGTTCAAATCTCGGTATTCCCAATCCTCCACAGGCCTTTGGAGTGTAAAAGAAGCCTGTGGCAGTGGAAGGCATGAGGTGTAGAATAATTTTAATTTCCTGTCTGACCTCGCTGTCTAGTAGTTTGAGCACGGTATCACTTGGCGGACTTACAAGTAGATGGTAAATATAGCGAGGGAAGATGTATTTAGTTAGAAGTTCCAGCTTCTGGCCCGGCTTAAGGGAGAGTTTCCTCACCCTTTTCACCACGCTCAGAAGTTCTGGAACAATAACACCACAATGGACGCCTTTCCAGGGACCGATTTTGGCGCCCAGGTATTTGAAAGCCTCATCGGGATCTACATTGGGCATTGATTGATTCCCGAATTTAAGTCCTGGTTCTTTAATGAACCAGGTATCTTTTTTGGCCACAACCTCGAAGGTTTGGCATTTTTCAATTGAGAGATTCATTTGGAGGCTTAACAAATAGTCGGCAAGGATGTCTACTTGGTGTTGCGCTTCCCTCGCGTCCGCTCCAAGTAATACAATATCGTCAGCGAAGGCCAGAACTGAGACTTTTCGATTCTGACTAACATTGATTCCACTAGTTTGTGTCTCAATTTCATCCAGCAGTGGCTCTAGGCATAAATTAAAAAGTAAGGGCGATAGGGGGTCGCCTTGCTTAACTCCTCGGCGGATCATGATCTCGACCCCGCCATCTTTAGTTTTAATAGTAGTTTTGATATTATTATACATTTCGTCAATTAAGTCGACGATAGGGGCGGGCACACCCTTTTTTGCCAGACAAGGTTTTAAAGCTACATGAGGCACTGTATCGAAAGCTTTTGAGATATCCACAATAGTGAATATCCCACCGCTATTTATTTTGCTATAGTTTAGGGCTGAATTAAACAATTCGATATTAATTTTACATCCGTTTTCGGATGTAAAGCCCTTTTGTCTCATATTCAATACAGCGCCTTTTCTTATCCTCCCGTCGATAATGGAGGAGAAGATTCGGCCTAAAATCGGACTAATAGTAATGGGTCTCCAGTTCTCGACCGAGCTGCTTGGCTTATTTAATTTAGGAATGAGAGTTGTTCTATTCTCCTTCCATACGGAGGGAAAATAAGAGTAATATAATAGTATATTGTAAATTTTTGCCATTATGATAGGCAGGCCGGGGATGGTTAAATGATCACTTTGCAATCCATCCGGTCCTGCTGCAGCTTTCTTTCTAATTTTGCCGATTCTCTCCCCCACATCCTCAGCCGTTATCGGCGGGAAGATCTCGGATAGGGATAGTTTGGGGGCCCTCGTAACTGGAATCGGGACATATGTGGTACCCACTTGTCCCCACAGCTTATCGTAAAGCCCCCTCACTTCCTCAGATCCGGGAGGTTGCCTGGCTGGTTCGAGATATGCCTGATCATTATTGACCACGGCATCAGCCAGTCTCCTTGGGCACTCATGGAATAACTCCTGGCAACGAGCGTATGAGAATCGCTTCCTGGAGTTTCTATTGTTTCTTTTAGAATTTTTGGCTGCTCTTGGTCTTTTAGTTTTCTTTTTATCCAGTTGGTTTTTAAGTTTATTTATAAGCTCGTATAGAGCTGTGCGTATAAAGTGATCGAGTCTCTCCGTTAGGGATTCTCGATCATCTTGGTACTCATCCCAGATTGACATCAACCGACTGTAAACCTCCTTTAAAATAGGGGGCACCTCGGTTGGCTTACTAATTTCATCTTTAAGTAAGAGCTTCCACTCTTGGGCAAGCTCGCTCTCGTTGCGGCCTACAGGCGAGCCAAAGCTGGCATTGCCTGAACTAACGAGATCGCACCCTCCCTCTGTTGCCAGTGAGGTAGCATCTTGGGGGCTTTCCTCACCAATTAAATTTAATTTTTTTCTTTGATACTTTATTTGGTCGATCGTTTTTGTGGTGAGGAATTTGCTAATTTCTTTATTGGGATGTTTATGGTTTTTAAATATTTCCCAAAGCCCCTTCAAGCGTGCTACCTCTTCTACTTTCCAAGTTTTAGTATTTTCTTCTGGGGGGTCCGCTCCCCTTCTTTTAATATTTCTAACGGCAGGGTGCGCATGCCGTTCGTGGGTGGATAGCCCTCTGCGCGATCCAAAGCTCATGGGACAGGCCTCGCACTGAAACTCTCCTGTCATGGAGGCCTGGCTGCTAGCGCCACCACACTTAGGTATGTGGCATCTAGCCCCATGAAGCTTTGGGAAGCATTTCGCGCAGTTAATACAAGTCCAAAAGATCGGGGCATCCGGGTGGTGTTGTGTTAAATGCCTATCCAGATCCGACAGATTTAGGAAGAAAAGGTTAATTTCCCTTTTCTCACATACTGGACAGGTAACCCGATTGCCCACGAGCGGCACAGTGATTAAACTCATAGCCGGGGACGTAGCTTGGTCGTTATCCGTAGTCCCCTCTGAAGCGGATAAATCCGCCACAGCGCCTCCGGGACTGAGAGGCGCTGCGTCCGAGGCACTATTCATGTTAACATCGAATTTTATAATAAATTTTGAAATCGATATAGTGTTCCAATTGTAAGCCAAATCGTTGTCCGTGGTCGTTCCGGTCGTCAACTGAGTGAAGGAACGAGTTCCAAGTTTACTTTACTATGGGCTCCATTATTCACGGCTCCAAATAGCCGTTACGGAGGACCGTTTAAGATGTTGTCTTTCGCTCCTTCATCGCCACACTCCGTTTA
>NW_026108830.1:767500-777500 GCF_024516045.1 Bombus affinis
GCCAGGCGTGGTCCAGGAATTGTATCCGTGGACCGCAATGTGCGTTCGAAATGTCGATGTTCATGTGTCCTGCAGTTCACACGTTGACGCGCAATTAGCTGCGTTCTTCATCGACCCACGAGCCAAGTGATCCACCGTTCAGGGTAATCTTTTCATATATTTTTTAAAACTCTTGTACTCCATGTACTCTTAATACTCGGTTCGAGCGAAGCCGAGATCCGACACGACCGACCAACGGGAATCGGACGCGCAGAAGTCGCCGGAAGATCGACGACACGAAAACGTTCGAAAATGAAATCCGACGAACGCGCGAAGATACGCGCGTCCGCCGGCCGGGCGAAAAGTACATTATGATATATAACAACCATCGAGATCGAAGCTCCGTTCGTCAGGAAACGACGGGGATATAACACCCGATTCTGAATCCTCTGTGCAGCACACGATCTCGCGAAGAAATACGCACGGTGGCTAGCCCATATATATATATATATGTGTGTGTGTGTATATATAATACGATATGCATTCCTCTCGTCCAATTATTCAAGAAAAAGAGCGTGCGCCTCCATCGTTCGGGTGATGTAAAGATTCGATGGGACTCGCGCGACCCTCGGCCTCGAGCGGTCTTTCCTCCCAATATCCAGAAGCCGAGCTTTGAAAAAACTCTAGCGACGGCACGGGTGTCCGACTCACGACATCGAGGCTTCGAAGTCGGCGATCTCCTCCGAACGGATGGCGATCGCGACGACTCAAAGCGTGAAAAATCGACGAAAGAGAACACATCTCCGTTCAGGTGATTGTTTTTTTTAAAAAATAAAAAAATTCGATGGGACTCGCATCCATCTACCTCGCGCGGTCTTTCTTCCCAATATCCAGAAGCCGAGCTTTGAAAAAACTTCAGCGACGGCACGGGTGTCCGACTCACGACAACGAGGATAGACAGCCTGCGGTCCCCTCTGAACGGGTTATATGCGACGAACTAGACGAAACTTTAGTCGTTCAGGTGGTATAAAAAAAAAAAATTCGATGGGACGCACGCGCAGCCGTCGTCCTCGAGCGGTCTTTCTTCCCAATATCCAGAAGCCGAGCTTTGAAAAAACTCTAGCGACGGCACGGGTGTCCGACTCACGACATCGAGGGTAGACAGCCTGCGGTCCCCTCTGAACCAACTTCGGCTAGACTAGTTACGAATCGTTGCTACGCATCGTCATCATAGTCATCGTCATCATCATCATTATCATAGCGGGCCAACATCCACGCAATGCGTTTTCGTTCTAGGTTACCCGATCCACGAGTATGTTACAAGTGGTTTCGTTATTTCGAACAAAACGACATACGAAGAACACACGCCCTATGGGTAGGAAGCACGTTTCGAGAACGACCGAGAGCGGTGAAAGAGACGAAAGGTCGACGCGCATAAGGTATCCATGGATCTTCGAAGAGAACCTTCGAAGATATGTCGGTATCCTTTCTACATGCGCGACTCGCTACTCGTACTTTCGCTCTCGTCGACTCGTTTTAGTCGCTTCGTTCGATCCCAAAGAGGAGTCTTCGATGTCCCGTTGCTAGGAGGAGAGCAAACGCAACACAGACCACGAAACATAGAAGAGAATAGGCGAGCATGATCTCTCCGACACGAGGCACTTTAGAGATTTTGTTATTCGTTTGTACGGTCTCCACGACGCAAAAAAAAAAATACGAGATCGTGGCGGCGGGTCTTTCTGTATACGGCCTCACGCAAGCGCCTCGATCTCATTTCTCTTTACGGGTGGTTTCCATTCGTAATTTTTCGTTCGATATTCGTGTCAAAGTTTAATTTTCGAAAGCTCAAGTTCCCATTTATAGTTTTATTATAAAATCATAATATTCGCAGACGGCGGGTCTTTCTGTGTACGACCTCACGCAGGCGCCTCGAATTCGTTTATGTATGTATATATATATATATATATATATATGTATCTCTTCATCCCGATGATCGAGAGAGAGTGCCACCTTCTCTTCATATAGTTTCGTAGCTGGAGGGTCGTCTCCTCCTTATGTCTTTTCATCATTTTGCCAACGGAGTAAGCCACGCTCCGGGCGAATTTAACTGTTCTTTGTTAAAGTATATAGCTTGTTGATACGTCGTATATACTTTGGTTCGTCGATATAGGAGGAGTACGGCTCCTTACCGACTTATACAGTTTCGTATTTTTCAAGTGTTCAAGTCAAATTCTTTAAGTTTTTGTGTTATATCGTTAATGATCCTTCCGCAGGTTCACCTACGGAAACCTTGTTACGACTTTTACTTCCTCTAAATGATCAAGTTTGGTCATCTTCCCGGTAACATCGGCAATGCTTATCACATTGGCCGCGCACCAGTCCGAAGACCTCACTAAATCATTCAATCGGTAGTAGCGACGGGCGGTGTGTACAAAGGGCAGGGACGTAATCAACGCGAGCTTATGACTCGCGCTTACTGGGAATTCCTCGTTCATGGGGAATAATTGCAAGCCCCAATCCCTAGCACGAAGGAGGTTCAGCGGGTTACCCGGGCCTTTCGGCCAGGGAAAACACGCTGATTCCTTCAGTGTAGCGCGCGTGCGGCCCAGAACATCTAAGGGCATCACAGACCTGTTATTGCTCAATCTCGTGCGGCTAGAAGCCGCCTGTTCCTCTAAGAAGATTTGTTTGTACGTTGGTAGTAAAAACCCACCGACCGAAGCCGGGGGCCTTCGAGATACCATAAGTTACGTCTATTTAGCAGGCTAGAGTCTCGTTCGTTATCGGAATTAACCAGACAAATCGCTCCACCAACTAAGAACGGCCATGCACCACCACCCACCGAATCAAGAAAGAGCTATCAATCTGTCAATCCTTCCGGTGTCCGGGCCTGGTGAGGTTTCCCGTGTTGAGTCAAATTAAGCCGCAGGCTCCACTCCTGGTGGTGCCCTTCCGTCAATTCCTTTAAGTTTCAGCTTTGCAACCATACTTCCCCCGGAACCCAAAAGCTTTGGTTTCCCGGAAGCTGCCCGCCGAGTCATCGGAGGAACTTCGGCGGATCGCTGGCTGGCATCGTTTATGGTTAGAACTAGGGCGGTATCTGATCGCCTTCGAACCTCTAACTTTCGTTCTTGATTAATGAAAACATTTTTGGCAAATGCTTTCGCTTCTGTCCGTCTTGCGACGATCCAAGAATTTCACCTCTAACGTCGCAATACGAATGCCCCCATCTGTCCCTATTAATCATTACCTCGGGGCTCCGAAAACCAACAAAATAGAACCGAGGTCCTATTCCATTATTCCATGCACACAGTATTCAGGCGAAGGTAGCCTGCTTTAAGCACTCTAATTTGTTCAAAGTAAACGTATCGGCCCACCTCGACACTCAGTGAAGAGCACCGCGATGGGATATTAGTTGGACCGCCCGCGAGGAGCTAAGCCCACCGATAGGACGTACCACATAATGCCAGTTAAACACCGCGAGCGGTGAACCGACACTGTGACACACAGATTCAACTACGAGCTTTTTAACCGCAACAACTTTAATATACGCTATTGGAGCTGGAATTACCGCGGCTGCTGGCACCAGACTTGCCCTCCAATTGGTCCTCGTTAAAGGATTTAAAGTGTACTCATTCCGATTACGGGGCCTCGGATGAGTCCCGTATCGTTATTTTTCGTCACTACCTCCCCGTGCCGGGAGTGGGTAATTTGCGCGCCTGCTGCCTTCCTTGGATGTGGTAGCTGTTTCTCAGGCTCCCTCTCCGGAATCGAACCCTGATTCCCCGTTACCCGTTACAACCATGGTAGGCGCAGAACCTACCATCGACAGTTGATAAGGCAGACATTTGAAAGATGCGTCGCCGGTGCTAGATGACCATGCGATCAGCACAAAGTTATTCAGAGTCACCAAAACAAACGATGGACGGACAGACGAGCCATCCGCCACCGATTGGTTTTGATCTAATAAAAGCATTCCTACCATCTCTGGTCGGAATCTGTTTGCATGTATTAGCTCTAGAATTACCACAGTTATCCAAGTAAATGTAGGTATGATCTAAGAAACCATAACTGATTTAATGAGCCATTCGCGGTTTCACCTTAATGCGGCATGTACTGAGACATGCATGGCTTAATCTTTGAGACAAGCATATGACTACTGGCAGGATCAACCAGGGATCTTATAATATATTCCCAAAAACCAGCATTTTCGTTTAAAAGTTCTCTCTGTGTCGTAGGTGGGACGTAAGCACCGTACGACGAGACTTTTCATTTTATATATATATGTAATATGACTTAGAGAGCAACGTTCCATGGTTCAGTAACAACGTCACTCAGCCACTTTAATTCTCCTCCTCTCTCACCATCATATATCGATACAAAGATTCATACTTCACAGAATTATTTCTGTTTGTAACTTTTCTCCTCCAACTTCTCTCGTAGAATATAACTTAGCGGTAAAGCACGTATACGCATGCTGGACATACCGTAAGAATATTCTTTTATAAGCTTCAACACCTCTGTAGAGACGCGTTACCAGAAGATAACGCACTCTACAGAACGCCAAAAGGACCATCGTGCAGCTACAAATAGCTTACAACCGATGGTCTCTGCAAGAATGGCTACTCCGTAAGTACAAGCACACACGCATCCAACTTTTGTCAAATACGTGCACACAGGTCACCAGCTTCCCGACTAAGGGGAAGCTTGCCACGTTAACGGTCATTACGTCCTAGACTTCGACCCGCGGCGCAGCAGTGTAGAGAAAAAACCAGTACGAGAACGGAGGAACAGTCGAGAAATAGCGTAAAATACACTAAGACTCGAGGAGCGGTGACTGAATTCTCAACCGAGGCCGTAGAATAGCCACGCGCCCAGCGCTGTTCCGACCGAACCGTCCGGCTCGACGCTTCTCTTATAGATACCAAGGGGCCGGCCGGAAGGCCGGCGCCGGTCGGGCTAGCGGCCGCGCGCTTATGGTGCAAAACCTCCGTAGCAACGTACCGTTCGGAAGGGACGCTGGAACTTAGTCGCTCGCACGTTCAATAACTACTATATAAAGGCGATATCCAACCATCGAAATATTTTACCACAAGCATTATTAACATATTATAAATGCATTTTTACCAAAAAATTAATTTTTTTTTTCACCGAAAAATTGCATCAGTAAACATACAGTTTTATTGACTATGGACGAAAAATAACTTTATAATCGATTAAAACACGTTAAAATAACACGAAATATGTAAAAAGATATATACCTTGTAACATTAATTAACGAAAAAATTGCAAAAATATCCCAGTCGTATCAGTCCGACGGAAGCTAATTTTTCAAAAAATTCGACAAAAATGTTTAATCCGATTGTATTTAATAGAGATATAACGATCCCTGTCAAAAAAATTATACCTTATAACGCTTTTTAACGAAATAACTCGAAATAACCATTTCGGACTTTTCGCACCGGCCGAACTTCTTCAAAGTCCCAACGTCCCGTCGCATAGTTCCGTTTCTAGAAAACGTTCCAGCGACCAAATAAACGCTTAATCCCGACGTAAAACGTCGAGATACGTCCATTTGTGCAAAAATATTCCTACCTTGTAACACTTTTAAGCGAGATAACTCGAAAAAACGTGTTCGATACGGAAATTTTTCAAAGTCCCAACGAAAAAATCGAAACTTTGTAGAAGGTCTTGGGGACGACATAAACGCTTAATCCCGACGTAAAACGTCGAGATACGTCGATTTATGCAAAAATATTCCTACCTTGTAACACTTTTAAGCGAGATAACTCGAAAAAACCTTTTCGGTCTTTTCGCACCGGCCGAACTTCTTCAAAGTCCCAACGTCCCGTCGCATAGTTCCGTTTCTAGAAAACGTTCCAGCGACCAAATAAACGCTTAATCCCGACGTAAAACGTCGAGATACGTCCATTTATGCAAAAATATTCCTACCTTGTAACACTTTTAAGCGAGATAACTCGAAAAAACGTGTTCGATACGGAAATTTTTCAAAGTCCCAACGAAAAAATCGAAACTTTGTAGAAGGTCTTGGGGACGACATAAACGCTTAATCCCGACGTAAAACGTCGAGATACGTCCATTTATGCAAAAATATTCCTACCTTGTAACACTTTTAAGCGAGATAACTCGAAAAAACCTTTTCGGTCCTTTCGCACCGGCCGAACTTCTTCAAAGTCCCAACGTCCCGTCGCATAGTTCCGTTTCTAGAAAACGTTCCAGCGATCAAATAAACGCTTAATCCCGACGTAAAACGTCGAGATACGTCCATTTATGCAAAAATATTCCTACCTTTTAACACTTTTAAGCGAGATAACTCGAAAAAACCTTTTCGGTCTTTTCGCACCGGCCGAACTTCTTCAAAGTCCCAACGTCCCGTCGCATAGTTCCGTTTCTAGAAAACGTTCCAGCGACCAAATAAACGCTTAATCCCGACGTAAAACGTCGAGATACGTCCATTTATGCAAAAATATTCCTACCTTGTAACACTTTTAAGCGAGATAACTCGAAAAAACCTTTTCGGTCCTTTCGCACCGGCCGAACTTCTTCAAAGTCCCAACGTCCCGTCGCATAGTTCCGTTTCTAGAAAACGTTCCAGCGATCAAATAAACGCTTAATCCCGACGTAAAACGTCGAGATACGTCCATTTATGCAAAAATATTCCTACCTTTTAACACTTTTAAGCGAGATAACTCGAAAAAACCTTTTCGGTCTTTTCGCACCGGCCGAACTTCTTCAAAGTCCCAACGTCCCGTCGCATAGTTCCGTTTCTAGAAAACGTTCCAGCGACCAAATAAACGCTTAATCCCGACGTAAAACGTCGAGATACGACCATTTATGCAAAAATATTCCTACCTTGTAACACTTTTAAGCGAGATAACTCGAAAAAACCTTTTCGGTCCTTTCGCACCGGCCGAACTTCTTCAAAGTCCCAACGTCCCGTCGCATAGTTCCGTTTCTAGAAAACGTTCCACCGACCAAATAAACGCTTAATCCCGACGTAAAACGTCGAGATACGTCCATTTGTGCAAAAATATTCCTACCTTGTAACACTTTTAAGCGAGATAACTCGAAAAAACGTGTTCGATACGGAAATTTTTCAAAGTCCCAACGAAAAAATCGAAACTTTGTAGAAGGTCTTGGGGACGACATAAACGCTTAATCCCGACGTAAAACGTCGAGATACGTCGATTTATGCAAAAATATTCCTACCTTGTAACACTTTTAAGCGAGATAACTCGAAAAAACCTTTTCGGTCTTTTCGCACCGGCCGAACTTCTTCAAAGTCCCAACGTCCCATCGCATAGTTCCGTTTCTAGAAAACGTTCCAGCGACCAAATAAACGCTTAATCCCGACGTAAAACGTCGAGATACGTCCATTTATGCAAAAATATTCCTACCTTGTAACACTTTTAAGCGAGATAACTCGAAAAAACCTTTTCGGTCCTTTCGCACCGGCCGAACTTCTTCAAAGTCCCAACGTCCCGTCGCATAGTTCCGTTTCTAGAAAACGTTCCACCGACCAAATAAACGCTTAATCCCGACGTAAAACGTCGAGATACGTCCATTTGTGCAAAAATATTCCTACCTTGTAACACTTTTAAGCGAGATAACTCGAAAAAACGTGTTCGATACGGAAATTTTTCAAAGTCCCAACGAAAAAATCGAAACTTTGTAGAAGGTCTTGGGGACGACATAAACGCTTAATCCCGACGTAAAACGTCGAGATACGTCCATTTATGCAAAAATATTCCTACCTTGTAACACTTTTAAGCGAGATAACTCGAAAAAACCTTTTCGGTCTTTTCGCACCGGCCGAACTTCTTCAAAGTCCCAACGTCCCGTCGCATAGTTCCGTTTCTAGAAAACGTTCCAGCGACCAAATAAACGCTTAATCCCGACGTAAAACGTCGAGATACGTCCATTTATGCAAAAATATTCCTACCTTGTAACACTTTTAAGCGAGATAACTCGAAAAAACCTTTTCGGTCCTTTCGCACCGGCCGAACTTCTTCAAAGTCCCAACGTCCCGTCGCATAGTTCCGTTTCTAGAAAACGTTCCAGCGATCAAATAAACGCTTAATCCCGACGTAAAACGTCGAGATACGTCCATTTATGCAAAAATATTCCTACCTTTTAACACTTTTAAGCGAGATAACTCGAAAAAACCTTTTCGGTCTTTTCGCACCGGCCGAACTTCTTCAAAGTCCCAACGTCCCGTCGCATAGTTCCGTTTCTAGAAAACGTTCCAGCGACCAAATAAACGCTTAATCCCGACGTAAAACGTCGAGATACGTCCATTTATGCAAATATATTCCTACCTTGTAACACTTTTAAGCGAGATAACTCGAAAAAACCTTTTCGGTCTTTTCGCACCGGCCGAACTTCTTCAAAGTCCCAACGTCCCGTCGCATAGTTCCGTTTCTAGAAAACGTTCCACCGACCAAATAAACGCTTAATCCCGACGTAAAACGTCGAGATACGTCCATTTATGCAAAAATATTCCTACCTTGTAACACTTTTAAGCGAGATAACTCGAAAAAACCTTTTCGGTCTTTTCGCACCGGCCGAACTTCTTCAAAGTCCCAACGTCCCGTCGCATAGTTCCGTTTCTAGAAAACGTTCCAGCGACCAAATAAACGCTTAATCCCGACGTAAAACGTCGAGATACGTCCATTTATGCAAATATATTCCTACCTTGTAACACTTTTAAGCGAGATAACTCGAAAAAACCTTTTCGGTCTTTTCGCACCGGCCGAACTTCTTCAAAGTCCCAACGTCCCGTCGCATAGTTCCGTTTCTAGAAAACGTTCCACCGACCAAATAAACGCTTAATCCCGACGTAAAACGTCGAGATACGTCCATTTATGCAAAAATATTCCTACCTTGTAACACTTTTAAGCGAGATAACTCGAAAAAACCTTTTCGGTCTTTTCGCACCGGCCGAACTTCTTCAAAGTCCCAACGTCCCGTCGCATAGTTCCGTTTCTAGAAAACGTTCCAGCGACCAAATAAACGCTTAATCCCGACGTAAAACGTCGAGATACGTCCATTTATGCAAAAATATTCCTACCTTGTAACACTTTTAAGCGAGATAACTCGAAAAAACCTTTTCGGTCTTTTCGCACCGGCCGAACTTCTTCAAAGTCCCAACGTCCCGTCGCATAGTTCCGTTTCTAGAAAACGTTCCAGCGACCAAATAAACGCTTAATCCCGACGTAAAACGTCGAGATACGTCCATTTATGCAAATATATTCCTACCTTGTAACACTTTTAAGCGAGATAACTCGAAAAAACCTTTTCGGTCTTTTCGCACCGGCCGAACTTCTTCAAAGTCCCAACGTCCCGTCGCATAGTTCCGTTTCTAGAAAACGTTCCACCGACCAAATAAACGCTTAATCCCGACGTAAAACGTCGAGATACGTCCATTTATGCAAAAATATTCCTACCTTGTAACACTTTTAAGCGAGATAACTCGAAAAAACCTTTTCGGTCTTTTCGCACCGGCCGAACTTCTTCAAAGTCCCAACGTCCCGTCGCATAGTTCCGTTTCTAGAAAACGTTCCAGCGACCAAATAAACGCTTAATCCCGACGTAAAACGTCGAGATACGTCCATTTATGCAAATATATTCCTACCTTGTAACACTTTTAAGCGAGATAACTCGAAAAAACCTTTTCGGTCTTTTCGCACCGGCCGAACTTCTTCAAAGTCCCAACGTCCCGTCGCATAGTTCCGTTTCTAGAAAACGTTCCACCGACCAAATAAACGCTTAATCCCGACGTAAAACGTCGAGATACGTCCATTTATGCAAAAATATTCCTACCTTGTAACACTTTTAAGCGAGATAACTCGAAAAAACGTGTTCGATACGGAAATTTTTCCATGTCCCAATGTGCAATTCGAAACTTTTTAGAACGTTTCAAGAACAAAATTAACGCTTAATCCCGATGTATTTAATTAGAATATATCGATTTATGCCAGAATATACGTACCTTATAACG
>NW_026108830.1:782500-797500 GCF_024516045.1 Bombus affinis
ACGTTAGCTTCTTCCTGGTGCACCAGGTAGAGACTCGGGTAACTACCTCCTGTCCCTTTTCCTGGAGCTCGTTCCTCGTGTTGCCGGCAATTAGAATCACGATGTCGTCCGCGTACGCGATGGGTTCGCACCCTGTCGCGTTTTCCGCTAGCTCAGCCAGCAGGTCATCAAATACGAGATTCCAGAAACTTGGTCCCAGTACCGATCCCTGCGGGCATCCTTTCGTGACGGGCTTGCTCACTGCTTCGTTTTTCCCAGCGATCTGTACGGTTCTTTCGGAGAAGTAGCTCCTTGTTAACCGGTACAGGTTGTCGGGGCATTCTCTTCTTTTGAGCTCGTGCAGCACGTTCGGCCACCAGACGTTGTCGAAGGCTCCTGATATATCGAGTGCTATTGCGAGGACGTACCTCTTCTCGCTCATTTGCTCGATTTTCTCGCGGAGCTTGATGATCGCGTCCACCGTCGATCTTCCGGGGCGAAAGCCATATTGTCTGTCGGAGGAGAGCGCGTGGTCGTGGAGGATAGGTGCCATCCTGGTGGCCATTAGCCTTTCTAGCAGCTTGCCTATCATGGAGAGCAGACAGATTGGCCTGTAGGATTTCGGATTGCTTCTGTCCCGATCCGGTCCCTTGGGGATGGTGATAACATTTGCGACCTTCCACCGTTTGGGGAATATTCCCCAGGCGAGGCAGCCGTTCATGAGCCTTAGGAGCTCCTGGTGTATTCTTCCCCAGGCCCGTTGGATTATTTCGACCTCAATCAGGTCGGGGCCTGGGCACTTCCCCTTCCTCAGCCGTTTCACGGCGTCACTGAGTTCCTCGAAGCTGAATTCAGGGGTGTCTTCTACGTTGGGGGGGTTTGTCGAGTTCCGCCTTATCTCCTTCTGCTCCTCCGTTTCGGTGTCTTCCTCGTCGTCGGGTAGAAGTGCGGACAACATCGCTGCCGCGGTCGTTCGCCAGTTGGAGGTATATCCGAGCGGCGTCTTCAGCGTCGATGTTGTTTCCTCTCCTCTGAGTTTCCTTGCGACTGTTTTGTAAGCGATGCCCCAAGGTTCCCTGTTACCCTCTTTGGTGACGAAGTCCTGCCAGCTCTGGATTTTTGCTCTTGCCAGCATCCTCTTATACTCCTTTCGTGTTGACCTATACCGCAGCTTCTCCTGCTCCCTCGTTGCGGGGTCCCTGGCACCCTGATACCTTCTTCTCGCCTGGTAGGTGTTTCTCTTTGCTCTGGTGAGCTCGGGCGTCCACCAGGGTACTGACCTGTAGTACCATTTCTTCTTTGGGATGGCGGTGTCGCAGGCACCTATCAGGGTTGCCTGGAGTTGCCCGGCCATTCTTTCGACGTCCTCTGCCTGCTGGAGGGTTGTTTCTTTGAGTGCCTCCATTTTCTCTGTGAGGACACTCTGAAATACCTCCCAGTTGGCTTTTCGCGTGTTATAGCGTCTTTCCTGAAGCTGCGGTGTGGTGCTTCTCGTCCCGAAGTCGAGGAGCGTCTCCAGTATCCGGTGGTCACTGGAGGTACCATCTTCGCGTATCCTCCAGCCCTTTACGAGGAGTATTGCCTCTGGGCTCGCCATCGTCACGTCTATGTTTGATCGCCCTCGAGTTGTTTCAAACGTGTGGGGTTGTCCTGGTTGATTCAGGACATGGAGACCGTACTGCGCTATGACTGCCTCTAGGGCCTCGCCTCTGTCGTCGGTGCTCCTGCTGCACCACAGCGGTGATTTTGCGTTCGCATCCAGGCCGATGATGATCCTCTTGCCTCTGAGATACCGTAGTACCTTCTCCAACTGTTGCACGCCGACCTCGATGTTTCCTGTCGGCGGAAAGTACAGGCTTGCCGCGTACACCTCTGTTTCCCCGTCGCTTATCTGCACGCAGGAACAGTGTGTTGTGCAGAGTTCGGCGACCTCGAGCGGCGTTAGGGTCTCTGATTTTATCCCTACGGCCGCCATTGGCGGGTTGTGCTTCGACCCTCTGCAGGCGATCGCGACTCCTGTGCCGAATCCGGGTATTTTCCCATCGACGCTGTATGGTTCTTGCATTAATATTATGTCATCCCCATCAGCGTCCATTTGCGTCCGGATCTCATAAGGAGTTGTTTTGGATCGCTGCATGTTGTGCTGCAGGATCCTTATTTCCCTTTTCCTCCCAAGTCCTCTTCTGTCCCTGCGTTGCTCTTTATACATATTGCGTCCTTGCTATTATTGCTTCCAAGGCTTTCGTATACATTGGGCATTTCGCGTTGGAAGCTGCGTGGTCGCCCTTCCTCCCTGCTCTCTTGCAGTTTACGCAGGTGGCGTGCCCATCCTTATCTTTGCACTCTTTAGTGCTGTGCCCACTTTCTGCACAGTGCGCGCAGATTTCGTAGTTAACGCGGCAATATTTTGCCACGTGTCCGTATCCTTGACACTTGTAGCAGCGACTAATTGCTATGTAATCTTTAACTTTGCAGGCATTCCATGAGAGGAAGATCTTACCTTTCAATAGTTTCTCCCTTACCTGGGGGGGCACTTCGATGACCCAGTTCGTCTCCTCTTGATCCTTTCTGCCGGTCCTGAAGCAGAACTTGATGGCTGCAACGTCGTCCTCATTTAGTCTTTCTTGGTTCTGCTTCCTCATGCAGGCCAGGATCTCCTTCTCTGGAATGTCCCTCGGGACGTCGTAGATGATCATCCTGGGGGGTCTCCGCTGCGGCGTGCTAGCTTTTAGTCCAGCCTCCTTTAGTTTCGAGTTCTCGGTGAACTCTTTTAGGCTCTCCGGCTTCGTCGTCTCAACGGCTAGGCCGTTTCCCTTTATTTTCCGGACGGCCGTAACTTGGATTCCTCTCTTGCGGGGATTCACTAGGGTGAACACCGCGTCAAGTGCCTCTTCGCTCGTTTGAATCTCGCCACCTTCTCTTTCCGGTCGAATTATGACCACATTTTTGGGCGGCTTGACCGCCGTCTGCTCGACCTTGTTGCTCGTTATCTTTACTTTTTCGGCGTATGTCGGCTCCCTCTGTTCCTGCTGCGTCGTTCTCAAGACGGCTGTTTCTAGCCGCCTGGTTGCTTTGTTGACGGCGTTCATTATCGCCGTTTCCTTATTCTTCTCATCTCCGGCACTCTGCTCTAGCCTGCCTGTCAGGTAGCTATTATGGAGCAGTAGCTCGTCAACAATGCCCCTCATTTCTTTGAAGTGCCGTAGGATTACTGCGGCGTGTTCCTTGTTTATTTTCCTGGCCGAGTCTAAGCAGAACGCCGTGACCTTCCTCTCTATGTCACTGGCCTGTGCCTTTATATCGGGCACTTGCCGCTTATCCTCCCCGGCCAATCTCTCCTCGTCTCTGGGGGGGTTGTTTCTCCCCAGGCTTGCTCTCATCGTCTTCTCTGGTATCCTCGGGCTTGGAGTGGCCTCGTTCTTTTCCATCTGTTTCCTCAGGGGTTGGAGGACCACTCTGGCCTCTGCGCCTGGCGACGAGTGCCCTAGCGTCGGCATCACCGGCTCCTTGCCGCTTCTTGCGGCTGCCGCTGCGGCTGTTCGCTTCCCGGTGGCTATGTCCAGCGGCGTATTGAATCCCCCTCGCGGACTTTCAGTTGGCGCTTTGTTCCCGCGAGCACTCCCGCGCTGAGTCCGGCGGCGTGCTCTTCACAGTTCAAAACCCCTGGGTTTGAATTTGAATTTGAATTTGCCGCCTAGCAGCGTGCTCTTGGTTCCCAAGATGCCCGGGCGGCGGCGCTTCGGTCGCTCGACCCAAGATGGCTGCCGCGCGTCCGCTAACCTATCCTCCCGCACGTGGCACTTTGTTTTGCTTTTCTCGCGCTTATTGCGGCAATTTCCACTAAACTTTCGGTGTGCACTATGTTTTTAGCACTCGCACTATCTATTATTTTAGTTTTCGTGCCCGAGATCTTCGATTTTCGCGTTTTTGTCCGCCACGTGGCCTAACCTCACTTCGCGCACGCGGCACTTTCTTTTGTTTTTCCGCGCTTATTGCGGCAATTTTCACTAAACTTTCGGTGTGCACTGTGTTTTTTTTAGCACTCGCACTACCTATTATTTTAGTTTCGTGCCCGAGATCTTCGATTTACGCGTTTTTGTCCGCCACGTGGCCTAACCTCGCTTCGCACACGCGGCACTTTCTTTGCTTTTTCCGCGCTTATTGCGGAAATCTCCACTAATATTTTTGCATGCACTTTATTTTAAGCACTAACTCTGCCTATTGAATTATTTTTCGCTCCCGAGATCTTTGATTTTTCGGTTTTTCCTATCCGTCGCGTCAGCTAACCTCACTTTTCGCACGTGGCGATTTACATTAGCTTTTTTCGCTCTGAATTCGGCGATCTCCACGATTCTTTTTAACTACACGTTTTCCTCGGCACTCCCACTTTGCTTTAAATTAATTTTTACGCCCGAACTTTTTAATTTGCCCGGTTTTTTCGTTTATAGACTGCGGAGCGACGTGCACGCGTCCATCCCACTTGCCGCCATCTTGGAAAACTAGTAGATAGGGACAAGTAGTATTGAGCGATTAGGGGCTCGACCGTTGGGCCGGCCACGCCATTCCCGGAGTATAGCACTCATACTGGCTTCGCTAGATGTTATTTATATCCTACTTTCTGACGTCCAATGCCCGGGGAACGGCGCGCATAGGTGGTCGGCGCGCGACTTGGAAAAACCCTGCCCTCTCCTTTCGGGTCAGTGGGCAAGTTGAACCTACCCTTTCGGGCGGCAGCTCGCTTAGCCGGCGCCGCGCGATGCGCGCATCGCGCAGCACCGTTACCAGCGGGGGCCACGGGGAGGCGGAGCTGCCAGCATATAGCTCGGTCCCAGCAGGTTGGCTTTGCAGCCGATTGTCCCTGCACCGTCACGGCACTCATTTGCATGAGCGTCGCCTGCGCTGACGGTCGCAGGTCTTATCTCCGGCTCGTGTTGGTTTTCTTGTCCTCTTATCCTTAGTTCTCTTCCTGTTCCCAGTGTTTTGTGTATTGTCCTGTCATGGGTCCTGTGTTTTCGTGCGTGTATCCCTTCTTCGCTGTTTTATCTTCTTCTTCTTCGTCTCCTTCCTGCTCCTCTACTATTGGGTGTCGCCGTCTTCTTCTTCGGAGAGTCCCTCTTCGTTGGTTTCTTCCTCTTGTTCCCGTCGTTGCACGGGCACGCACCGGGCCAGTCTTGGACTATGCCTTAGAGTCCGGCCTGCCTGCCCCTCCAGTTGCGTCGATCCTCTTCCTGGCAGTCGCCCTGGCTGCGTTGCGCCTCCCATTTCTCGTAGGGCGTTCCTTCTCTTCTCCTCCTTCGCTTGGGGTACTTTCCTTGCAAACTGACAGAAGTGGGGGTATACGTCTTTTGTTACGTACTCCCGCTTTTCTTCCGGCCAGCGCAGATCGAGTTCTCCCAGTGCATTTCGGAATTCCTGCCTTTCTTCATCGAAGATTGGACAGTCTTCTAAGATGTGATGGGCGGTTTCTATTTCGCCGCATTCACATGTGTCCAATTCGCTGAGGTTGAATGACTTGAGCTTACCGTTGAAATCCCCGTGGCCGCTAATGAACTGTGTCGTGTAGTGGTCGGCTCTCACCCAGCGGTTCTCAAGTCTGTCCTTGATGCTAGCAAAGTAGTCGAAGGTCGTCCTGCCCTTTGGCGTTGTTTGCCAGCGCTCTTGCCACTTATCTAACGCCTCGCCGACAATGGATTTCTCGTCGGGCGCTTCGTCGCGCCTCCTCTTCTTATTGTGGAGTCTTGCCCTGATTTCGACTAGGAGGTCAATAGGAATGACTCCGGCGATAACCTGCAGTGCCTCGGTTGACGTGGTTCTATAGGCCTTGGTCACTCGGAGGAGTGCCATCCTCTGTGACCTTATCAGCTTGCTCCTCGCTTTCCCTTTCAGTAGGTCGCTCCAGCCGGCTGCGGCGTATGTGGTTATCGGCTCGTACAGCCCTCTGTACAGAGTACGCATGGCCGCGTGTCCGAGTCCCCATTTCGCCTTGGCCACCCTCGCGAGGCTGTTGAAGAGTTTTTGACACTTACCTGTTATTGCCTCCACGTGCTTGTTGACTTTTAGCCCTCCTTCGAGGTGCACTCCAAGGTATTTGATTGCCTGCTCCATCCTTATATTCCTGCCGCTAATCTTAATAATCGGTGGCCTCTCCGCGTCCAGCTTACCTTTGACGAGCAGCATCTCCGTTTTCTGTGCCGATAACGTTAGCTTCTTCCTGGTGCACCAGGTAGAGACTCGGGTAACTGCCTCCTGTCCTTTTTCCTGGAGCTCGTTCCTCGTGTTGCCGGCAATTAGAATCACGATGTCGTCCGCGTACGCGATGGGTTCGCACCCAGTCGCGTTTTCCGCTAGCTCAGCCAGCAGGTCATCAAATACGAGATTCCAGAAACTTGGTCCCAGTACCGATCCCTGCGGGCATCCTTTCGTGACGGGCTTGCTCACTGCTTCGTTTTTCCCAGCAATCTGTACGGTTCTTTCGGAGAAGTAGCTCCTTGTTAACCGGTACAGGTTGTCGGGGCATTCTCTTCTTTTGAGCTCGTGCAGCACGTTCGGCCACCAGACGTTGTCGAAGGCTCCTGATATATCGAGTGCTATTGCGAGGACGTACCTCTTCTCGCTCATTTGCTCGATTTTCTCGCGGAGCTTGATGATCGCGTCCACCGTCGATCTTCCGGGGCGAAAGCCATATTGTCTGTCGGAGGAGAGCGCGTGGTCGTGGAAGATAGGTGCCATCCTGGTGGCCATTAGCCTTTCTAGCAGCTTGCCTATCATGGAGAGCAGACAGATTGGCCTGTAGGATTTCGGATTGCTTCTGTCCCGATCCGGTCCCTTGGGTATGGTGATAACATTTGCGACCTTCCACCGTTTGGGGAATATTCCCCAGGCGAGGCAGCCGTTCATGAGCCTTAGGAGCTCCTGGTGTATTCTTCCCCAGGCCCGTTGGATTATTTCGACCTCAATCAGGTCGGGGCCTGGGCACTTCCCCTTCCTCAGCCGTTTCACGGCGTCACTGAGTTCCTCGAAGCTGAATTCAGGGGTGTCTTCTACGTTGGGGGGGTTTGTCGAGTTCCGCCTTATTTCCTTCTGCTCCTCCGTTTCGGTGTCTTCCTCGTCGTCGGGTAGAAGTGCGGACAACATCGCTGCCGCGGTCGTTCGCCAGTTGGAGGTATATCCGAGCGGCGTCTTCAGCGTCGATGTTGTTTCCTCTCCTCTGAGTTTCCTTGCGACTGTTTTGTAAGCGATGCCCCAAGGTTCCCTGTTACCCTCTTTGGTGACAAAGTCCTGCCAGCTCTGGATTTTTGCTCTTGCCAGCATCCTCTTATACTCCTTTCGTGTTGACCTGTACCGCAGCTTCTCCTGCTCCCTCGTAGCGGGGTCCCTGGCCCCCTGATACCTTCTTCTCGCCTGGTAGGTGTTTCTCTTTGCTCTGGTGAGTTCGGGCGTCCACCAGGGTACTGACCTGTAGTACCATTTCTTCTTTGGGATGGCGGTGTCGCAGGCACCTATCAGGGTTGCCTGGAGTTGCCCGGCCATTCTTTCGACGTCCTCTGCCTGCTGGAGGGTTGTTTCTTTGAGTGCCTCCATTTTCTCTGTGAGGGCACTCTGAAATACCTCCCAGTTGGCTTTTCGCGTGTTATAGCGTCTTTCCTGAAGCTGCGGTGTGGTGCTTCTCGTCCCGAAGTCGAGGAGCGTCTCCAGTATCCGGTGGTCACTGGAGGTACCATCTTCGCGTATCCTCCAGCCCTTTACAAGGAGTATTGCCTCTGGGCTCGCCATCGTCACGTCTATGTTTGATCGCCCTCGAGTTGTTTCAAACGTGTGGGGTTGTCCTGGTTGATTCAGGACATGGAGACCGTACTGCGCTATGACTGCCTCTAGGGCCTCGCCTCTGTCGTCGGTGCTCCTGCTGCACCACAGCGGTGATTTTGCGTTGGCATCCAGGCCGATGATGATCCTCTTGCCTCTGAGACACCGTAGTACCTTCTCCAACTGTTGCACGCCGACCTCGATGTTTCCTGTCGGCGGAAAGTACAGGCTTGCCGCGTACACCTCTGTTTCCCCGTCGCTTATCTGCACGCAGGAACAGTGTGTTGTGCAGAGTTCGGCGACCTCGAGGGGCGTTAGGGTCTCTGATTTTATCCCTACGGCCGCCATTGGCGGGTTGTGCTTCGACCCTCTGCAGGCGATCGCGACTCCTGTGCCGAATCCGGGTATTTTCCCATCGACGCTGTATGGTTCTTGCATTAATATTATGTCATCCCCATCGGCGTCCATTTGCGTCCGGATCTCATAAGGAGTTGTTTTGGATCGCTGCATGTTGTGCTGCAGGATCCTTATTTCCCTTTTCCTCCCAAGTCCTCTTCTGTCCCTGCGTTGCTCTTTATACATATTGCGTCCTTGCTATTATTGCTTCCAAGGCTTTCGTATACATTGGGCATTTCGCGTTGGAAGCTGCGTGGTCGCCCTTCCTCCCTGCTCTCTTGCAGTTTACGCAGGTGGCGTGCCCATCCTTATCTTTGCACTCTTTAGTGCTGTGCCCACTTTCTGCACAGTGCGCGCAGATTTCGTAGTTAACGCGGCAATATTTTGCCACGTGTCCGTATCCTTGACACTTGTAGCAGCGACTAATTGCTATGTAATCTTTAACTTTGCAGGCATTCCATGAGAGGAAGATCTTACCTTTCAATAGTTTCTCCCTTACCTGGGGGGGCACTTCGATGACCCAGTTCGTCTCCTCTTGATCCTTTCTGCCGGTCCTGAAGCAGAACTTGATGGCTGCAACGTCGTCCTCATTTAGTCTTTCTTGGTTCTGCTTCCTCATGCAGGCCAGGATCTCCTTCTCTGGAATGTCCCTCGGGACGTCGTAGATGATCATCCTGGGGGGTCTCCGCTGCGGCGTGCTAGCTTTTAGTCCAGCCTCCTTTAGTTTCGAGTTCTCGGTGAACTCTTTTAGGCTCTCCGGCTTCGTCGTCTCAACGGCTAGGCCGTTTCCCTTTATTTTCCGGACGGCCGTAACTTGGATTCCTCTCTTGCGGGGATTCACTAGGGTGAACACCGCGTCAAGTGCTTCTTCGCTCGTTTGAATCTCGCCACCTTCTCTTTCCGGTCGAATTATGACCACATTTTTGGGCGGCTTGACCGCCGTCTGCTCGACCTTGTTGCTCGTTATCTTTACTTTTTCGGCGTATGTCGGCTCCCTCTGTTCCTGCTGCGTCGTTCTCAAGACGGCTGTTTCTAGCCGCCTGGTTGCTTTGTTGACGGCGTTCATTATCGCCGTTTCCTTATTCTTCTCATCTCCGGCACTCTGCTCTAGCCTGCCTGTCAGGTAGCTATTATGGAGCAGTAGCTCGTCAACAATGCCCCTCATTTCTTTGAAGTGCCGTAGGATTACTGCGGCGTGTTCCTTGTTTATTTTCCTGGCCGAGTCTAAGCAGAACGCCGTGACCTTCCTCTCTATGTCACTGGCCTGTGCCTTTATATCGGGCACTTGCCGCTTATCCTCCCCGGCCAATCTCTCCTCATCTCTGGGGGGGTTGTTTCTCCCCAGGCTTGCTCTCATCGTCTTCTCTGGTATCCTCGGGCTTGGAGTGGCCTCGTTCTTTTCCATCTGTTTCCTCAGGGGTTGGAGGACCACTCTGGCCTCTGCGCCTGGCGACGAGTGCCCTAGCGTCGGCATCACCGGCTCCTTGCCGCTTCTTGCGGCTGCCGCTGCGGCTGTTCGCTTCCCGGTGGCTATGTCCAGCGGCGTATTGAATCCCCCTCGCGGACTTCAGTTGGCGCTTTGTTCCCGCGAGCACTCCCGCGCTGAGTCCGGCGGCGTGCTCTTCACAGTTCAAAACCCCTGGGTTTGAATTTGAATTTGAATTTGCCGCCTAGCAGCGTGCTCTTGGTTCCCAAGATGCCCGGGCGGCGGCGCTTCGGTCGCTCGACCCAAGATGGCTGCCGCGCGTCCGCTAACCTATCCTCCCGCACGTGGCACTTTGTTTTGCTTTTCTCGCGCTTATTGCGGCAATTTCCACTAAACTTTCGGTGTGCACTATGTTTTTAGCACTCGCACTATCTATTATTTTAGTTTTCGTGCCCGAGATCTTCGATTTTCGCGTTTTTGTCCGCCACGTGGCCTAACCTCACTTCGCGCACGCGGCACTTTCTTTTGTTTTTCCGCGCTTATTGCGGCAATTTTCACTAAACTTTCGGTGTGCACTGTGTTTTTTTTAGCACTCGCACTACCTATTATTTTAGTTTCGTGCCCGAGATCTTCGATTTACGCGTTTTTGTCCGCCACGTGGCCTAACCTCGCTTCGCACACGCGGCACTTTCTTTGCTTTTTCCGCGCTTATTGCGGAAATCTCCACTAATATTTTTGCATGCACTTTATTTTAAGCACTAACTCTGCCTATTGAATTATTTTTCGCTCCCGAGATCATTGATTTTTCGGTTTTTTTTTCCTATCCGTCGCGTCAGCTAACCTCACTTTTCGCACGTGGCGATTTACATTAGCTTTTTTCGCTCTGAATTCGGCGATCTCCACGATTCTTTTTAACTACACGTTTTCCTCGGCACTCCCACTTTGCTTTAAATTAGTTTTTACGCCCGAACTTTTTAATTTGCCCGGTTTTTTCGTTTATAGACTGCGGAGCGACGTGCACGCGTCCGTCCCACTTGCCGCCATCTTGAAAACTAGTAGATAGGGACATACATACATATATGCAATTTTTGGTAACGGGTACTTTCCCAGACTTTTTGTCCATACAGTAACCCGGGTCCCCTGGACCAATTGGGGTTGGGTAAACGCCCAACCATCGCGCAAGGCACACAGTGCCCTGCTTCCTGGATTAGCTAGGCCTGCAGGGGCTGTCGCTCGTCTCAGGTCGAACGGGGCCCTTTCTAAGCCCTACCGTCTACCGGGACGGTACCGGAGCAGTTGGGACGCTGCTCACACGCCGTAGACCATTCGGTGTAGGACGAACACCTTAACTCGGCCCTCTTGCCAGCATCTTGGCCATCAACCACTGCCACCACGAGTCCATACCCATTTTTGGCCGAGCAGAGGGGTCGCTACTCCCTCCGGGCTATAACTCGACCCGCCCGTGGTACCAGCCTAAGTCGCTGGTGGGACTATCGTGTGGATGTACGGCCACGTCACTACCGGCCCGGCGTCCTGCTAACCGAGCTCGGCAGACCCAGATGGGACTCACGTAAGCGGGGCTTACAGGGCGCCTACAAACCCTGAACTTTCCCCGACGGTCCCACCCTTGGCATCAGGATCGTGGGTGCGCTACTACCCAAGGCCCCTTGGAGAGAGTGAGGCTGCCTCTCTCCGCCGGCAACCTTCCTTGCGGTGTACATAGGGACTCACGTAACGGGACGCTTGTCCCGACGGTCCCCCTGGCTGCGGGAACGTGGGTTTGCCAGCCCCCATAGGCTCGCAAAGCGAGCCCTCCCTGCGGGAAGTAGATAGGGACAGAGGGAATCTCGTTAATCCATTCATGCGCGTCACTAATTAGATGACGAGGCATTTGGCTACAATCTATGTCTTATTACAAGTACACACTTCCGAGGTACCCCCTCGTAAGGTTCTAAAATTTTATGTTACCTCAATTGATTGAACAATTTCTGGTAACACTTGACAACGGACAAACGAAGATTTGTGTATATAATAAATAATAATAAAATAATTTCATATGTACAATTTGAGTATTGAGTAAATAAATAAATAAATAACATGTAAGACGTAGACATATCTGGGATGTTTATTTCTTTTTTGGTTAATAATCGTTTCGAGTTTTTAATCATCGATAAATATATTGCACAGCTCTATTGAGCTTCTTAATACATTTAAAAGCATTGTCTTGATCTCGTTGTTGGCGATTCCCAACCGCTTGAGGACTTTTTCAGTATTAGGCGTGATAGTGCCTCTACTGCCCAAGGCCACCGGGAGAATCTCTCCTCCTTTGGCGTTAAATATTTCCTTTAATGCCCTTAGGCATGGCCGATACTTTTCTACTTTCTCTTTTTCGGCTAAGGCCAGGTAGTTTTTGTTCTCGTAGCGGACAGTTACGTCGACCACGAGAACCCTTTCCCCGTTTTTGATTACGAGGTCCGGTTTGAATAAACTGCCCTCGGCCTTAATCGTCGGCTCTACAAATACTTCATTCTTTTTGTTATTTTTCAATTTTTCTTCAAGGAGAGATTTGACCTCGTCGTGCCTCTTGATTCTTAAGCCTTTGGTGTGCTGACACAGCCCAAGTATGTGTCCAAGGGTCTCGGGCTGGGCTCTACATCTTCGACATGTTATATCAATGTTTTTGTCGGCCCGTGCCAGCACCGATCTTGTACCAAAGGTGTTAGTTCTCAATCGAAGGGCATCGATGAGTCTCGATGGCTTGAGCAGACTATGGTCCTCAAGCCACAAGTTGCCAGTATGGTTTTTAATGAAATCAGGGACGCCTTGTCCCTGGCATTTTAGATCAGCCCATTGGCTGATATGCTCTTTCCTTAAACGTTTGCGAGCTTTCTCAATATCCTCCAAGGAGGCTGGCCAATTGATCCGCAAGGAGTTGGCCGTTTGCTTTAGCTTTTTATTGGCTGCTTCGTCGATAAGGCCAGCGACTGCTGGATCGATCGAGTTAGCGATCTTTATTGCACTTTTTAGGATACCGAGTTTGATTATGTGTTCAAATCTCGGTATTCCCAATCCTCCACAGGCCTTTGGAGTGTAAAAGAAGCCTGTGGCAGTGGAAGGCATGAGGTGTAGAATAATTTTAATTTCCTGTCTGACCTCGCTGTCTAGTAGTTTGAGCACGGTATCACTTGGCGGACTTACAAGTAGATGGTAAATATAGCGAGGGAAGATGTATTTAGTTAGAAGTTCCAGCTTCTGGCCCGGCTTAAGGGAGAGTTTCCTCACCCTTTTCACCACGCTCAGAAGTTCTGGAACAATAACACCACAATGGACGCCTTTCCAGGGACCGATTTTGGCGCCCAGGTATTTGAAAGCCTCATCGGGATCTACATTGGGCATTGATTGATTCCCGAATTTAAGTCCTGGTTCTTTAATGAACCAGGTATCTTTTTTGGCCACAACCTCGAAGGTTTGGCATTTTTCAATTGAGAGATTCATTTGGAGGCTTAACAAATAGTCGGCAAGGATGTCTACTTGGTGTTGCGCTTCCCTCGCGTCCGCTCCAAGTAATACAATATCGTCAGCGAAGGCCAGAACTGAGACTTTTCGATTCTGACTAACATTGATTCCACTAGTTTGTGTCTCAATTTCATCCAGCAGTGGCTCTAGGCATAAATTAAAAAGTAAGGGCGATAGGGGGTCGCCTTGCTTAACTCCTCGGCGGATCATGATCTCGACCCCGCCATCTTTAGTTTTAATAGTAGTTTTGATATTATTATACATTTCGTCAATTAAGTCGACGATAGGGGCGGGCACACCCTTTTTTGCCAGACAAGGTTTTAAAGCTACATGAGGCACTGTATCGAAAGCTTTTGAGATATCCACAATAGTGAATATCCCACCGCTATTTATTTTGCTATAGTTTAGGGCTGAATTAAACAATTCGATATTAATTTTACATCCGTTTTCGGATGTAAAGCCCTTTTGTCTCATATTCAATACAGCGCCTTTTCTTATCCTCCCGTCGATAATGGAGGAGAAGATTCGGCCTAAAATCGGACTAATAGTAATGGGTCTCCAGTTCTCGACCGAGCTGCTTGGCTTATTTAATTTAGGAATGAGAGTTGTTCTATTCTCCTTCCATACGGAGGGAAAATAAGAGTAATATAATAGTATATTGTAAATTTTTGCCATTATGATAGGCAGGCCGGGGATGGTTAAATGATCACTTTGCAATCCATCCGGTCCTGCTGCAGCTTTCTTTCTAATTTTGCCGATTCTCTCCCCCACATCCTCAGCCGTTATCGGCGGGAAGATCTCGGATAGGGATAGTTTGGGGGCCCTCGTAACTGGAATCGGGACATATGTGGTACCCACTTGTCCCCACAGCTTATCGTAAAGCCCCCTCACTTCCTCAGATCCGGGAGGTTGCCTGGCTGGTTCGAGATATGCCTGATCATTATTGATCACGGCATCAGCCAGTCTCCTTGGGCACTCATGGAATAACTCCTGGCAACGAGCGTATGAGAATCGCTTCCTGGAGTTTCTATTGTTTCTTTTAGAATTTTTGGCTGCTCTTGGTCTTTTAGTTTTCTTTTTATCCAGTTGGTTTTTAAGTTTATTTATAAGCTCGTATAGAGCTGTGCGTATAAAGTGATCGAGTCTCTCCGTTAGGGATTCTCGATCATCTTGGTACTCATCCCAGATTGACATCAACCGACTGTAAACCTCCTTTAAAATAGGGGGCACCTCGGTTGGCTTACTAATTTCATCTTTAAGTAAGAGCTTCCACTCTTGGGCAAGCTCGCTCTCGTTGCGGCCTACAGGCGAGCCAAAGCTGGCATTGCCTGAACTAACGAGATCGCACCCTCCCTCTGTTGCCAGTGAGGTAGCATCTTGGGGGCTTTCCTCACCAATTAAATTTAATTTTTTTCTTTGATACTTTATTTGGTCGATCGTTTTTGTGGTGAGGAATTTGCTAATTTCTTTATTGGGATGTTTATGGTTTTTAAATATTTCCCAAAGCCCCTTCAAGCGTGCTACCTCTTCTACTTTCCAAGTTTTAGTATTTTCTTCTGGGGGGTCCGCTCCCCTTCTTTTAATATTTCTAACGGCAGGGTGCGCATGCCGTTCGTGGGTGGATAGCCCTCTGCGCGATCCAAAGCTCATGGGACAGGCCTCGCACTGAAACTCTCCTGTCATGGAGGCCTGGCTGCTAGCGCCACCACACTTAGGTATGTGGCATCTAGCCCCATGAAGCTTTGGGAAGCATTTCGCGCAGTTAATACAAGACCAAAAGATCGGGGCATCCGGGTGGTGTTGTGTTAAATGCCTATCCAGATCCGACAGATTTAGGAAGAAAAGGTTAATTTCCCTTTTCTCACATACTGGACAGGTAA
>NW_026108830.1:802500-812500 GCF_024516045.1 Bombus affinis
AGAACGACGGCGGGTTGTCGAAGGCACCAAGGGACAGAGAGAGACAGAGGTAGAGTTTCGTAGTGTCTCCCGTGAACACGATAGTTTATATATCGAGCATGCGTACGAATTGCACGGTCTCGACACGACCGCGACGAACGCCGACGAGCGTCCAACAATCGCTCGTACGTCGCGTACGTTCTCTCGCGTCCGCTCTTGTTCGTATCCTTCTTCGTGCGCTTCCTCCGACTCTGAAACGTTCTACGTATCGTAAGAACGACGGCGGGTTGTCGAAGGCACCAAGGGACAGAGAGAGACAGATAGAGAGGAACGACACGCAACGCAAGCAGTCTTAGGTTTACGTGAGCAACCCTCAGCCAGGCGTGGTCCAGGAATTGTATCCGTGGACCGCAATGTGCGTTCGAAATGTCGATGTTCATGTGTCCTGCAGTTCACACGTTGACGCGCAATTAGCTGCGTTCTTCATCGACCCACGAGCCAAGTGATCCACCGTTCAGGGTAATCTTTTCATATATTTTTTAAAACTCTTGTACTCCATGTACTCTTAATACTCGGTTCGAGCGAAGCCGAGATCCGACACGACCGACCAACGGGAATCGGACGCGCAGAAGTCGCCGGAAGATCGACGACACGAAAACGTTCGAAAATGAAATCCGACGAACGCGCGAAGATACGCGCGTCCGCCGGCCGGGCGAAAAGTACATTATGATATATAACAACCATCGAGATCGAAGCTCCGTTCGTCAGGAAACGACGGGGATATAACACCCGATTCTGAATCCTCTGTGCAGCACACGATCTCGCGAAGAAATACGCACGGTGGCTAGCCCATATATATATATATGTGTGTGTGTGTATATATAATACGATATGCATTCCTCTCGTCCAATTATTCAAGAAAAAGAGCGTGCGCCTCCATCGTTCGGGTGATGTAAAGATTCGATGGGACTCGCGCGACCCTCGGCCTCGAGCGGTCTTTCCTCCCAATATCCAGAAGCCGAGCTTTGAAAAAACTCTAGCGACGGCACGGGTGTCCGACTCACGACATCGAGGCTTCGAAGTCGGCGATCTCCTCCGAACGGATGGCGATCGCGACGACTCAAAGCGTGAAAAATCGACGAAAGAGAACACATCTCCGTTCAGGTGATTGTTTTTTTTAAAAAATAAAAAAATTCGATGGGACTCGCATCCATCTACCTCGCGCGGTCTTTCTTCCCAATATCCAGAAGCCGAGCTTTGAAAAAACTTCAGCGACGGCACGGGTGTCCGACTCACGACAACGAGGATAGACAGCCTGCGGTCCCCTCTGAACGGGTTATATGCGACGAACTAGACGAAACTTTAGTCGTTCAGGTGGTATAAAAAAAAAAAATTCGATGGGACGCACGCGCAGCCGTCGTCCTCGAGCGGTCTTTCTTCCCAATATCCAGAAGCCGAGCTTTGAAAAAACTCTAGCGACGGCACGGGTGTCCGACTCACGACATCGAGGGTAGACAGCCTGCGGTCCCCTCTGAACCAACTTCGGCTAGACTAGTTACGAATCGTTGCTACGCATCGTCATCATAGTCATCGTCATCATCATCATTATCATAGCGGGCCAACATCCACGCAATGCGTTTTCGTTCTAGGTTACCCGATCCACGAGTATGTTACAAGTGGTTTCGTTATTTCGAACAAAACGACATACGAAGAACACACGCCCTATGGGTAGGAAGCACGTTTCGAGAACGACCGAGAGCGGTGAAAGAGACGAAAGGTCGACGCGCATAAGGTATCCATGGATCTTCGAAGAGAACCTTCGAAGATATGTCGGTATCCTTTCTACATGCGCGACTCGCTACTCGTACTTTCGCTCTCGTCGACTCGTTTTAGTCGCTTCGTTCGATCCCAAAGAGGAGTCTTCGATGTCCCGTTGCTAGGAGGAGAGCAAACGCAACACAGACCACGAAACATAGAAGAGAATAGGCGAGCATGATCTCTCCGACACGAGGCACTTTAGAGATTTTGTTATTCGTTTGTACGGTCTCCACGACGCAAAAAAAAAATACGAGATCGTGGCGGCGGGTCTTTCTGTATACGGCCTCACGCAAGCGCCTCGATCTCATTTCTCTTTACGGGTGGTTTCCATTCGTAATTTTTCGTTCGATATTCGTGTCAAAGTTTAATTTTCGAAAGCTCAAGTTCCCATTTATAGTTTTATTATAAAATCATAATATTCGCAGACGGCGGGTCTTTCTGTGTACGACCTCACGCAGGCGCCTCGAATTCGTTTATGTATGTATATATATATATATATATATATATGTATCTCTTCATCCCGATGATCGAGAGAGAGTGCCACCTTCTCTTCATATAGTTTCGTAGCTGGAGGGTCGTCTCCTCCTTATGTCTTTTCATCATTTTGCCAACGGAGTAAGCCACGCTCCGGGCGAATTTAACTGTTCTTTGTTAAAGTATATAGCTTGTTGATACGTCGTATATACTTTGGTTCGTCGATATAGGAGGAGTACGGCTCCTTACCGACTTATACAGTTTCGTATTTTTCAAGTGTTCAAGTCAAATTCTTTAAGTTTTTGTGTTATATCGTTAATGATCCTTCCGCAGGTTCACCTACGGAAACCTTGTTACGACTTTTACTTCCTCTAAATGATCAAGTTTGGTCATCTTCCCGGTAACATCGGCAATGCTTATCACATTGGCCGCGCACCAGTCCGAAGACCTCACTAAATCATTCAATCGGTAGTAGCGACGGGCGGTGTGTACAAAGGGCAGGGACGTAATCAACGCGAGCTTATGACTCGCGCTTACTGGGAATTCCTCGTTCATGGGGAATAATTGCAAGCCCCAATCCCTAGCACGAAGGAGGTTCAGCGGGTTACCCGGGCCTTTCGGCCAGGGAAAACACGCTGATTCCTTCAGTGTAGCGCGCGTGCGGCCCAGAACATCTAAGGGCATCACAGACCTGTTATTGCTCAATCTCGTGCGGCTAGAAGCCGCCTGTTCCTCTAAGAAGATTTGTTTGTACGTTGGTAGTAAAAACCCACCGACCGAAGCCGGGGGCCTTCGAGATACCATAAGTTACGTCTATTTAGCAGGCTAGAGTCTCGTTCGTTATCGGAATTAACCAGACAAATCGCTCCACCAACTAAGAACGGCCATGCACCACCACCCACCGAATCAAGAAAGAGCTATCAATCTGTCAATCCTTCCGGTGTCCGGGCCTGGTGAGGTTTCCCGTGTTGAGTCAAATTAAGCCGCAGGCTCCACTCCTGGTGGTGCCCTTCCGTCAATTCCTTTAAGTTTCAGCTTTGCAACCATACTTCCCCCGGAACCCAAAAGCTTTGGTTTCCCGGAAGCTGCCCGCCGAGTCATCGGAGGAACTTCGGCGGATCGCTGGCTGGCATCGTTTATGGTTAGAACTAGGGCGGTATCTGATCGCCTTCGAACCTCTAACTTTCGTTCTTGATTAATGAAAACATTTTTGGCAAATGCTTTCGCTTCTGTCCGTCTTGCGACGATCCAAGAATTTCACCTCTAACGTCGCAATACGAATGCCCCCATCTGTCCCTATTAATCATTACCTCGGGGCTCCGAAAACCAACAAAATAGAACCGAGGTCCTATTCCATTATTCCATGCACACAGTATTCAGGCGAAGGTAGCCTGCTTTAAGCACTCTAATTTGTTCAAAGTAAACGTATCGGCCCACCTCGACACTCAGTGAAGAGCACCGCGATGGGATATTAGTTGGACCGCCCGCGAGGAGCTAAGCCCACCGATAGGACGTACCACATAATGCCAGTTAAACACCGCGAGCGGTGAACCGACACTGTGACACACAGATTCAACTACGAGCTTTTTAACCGCAACAACTTTAATATACGCTATTGGAGCTGGAATTACCGCGGCTGCTGGCACCAGACTTGCCCTCCAATTGGTCCTCGTTAAAGGATTTAAAGTGTACTCATTCCGATTACGGGGCCTCGGATGAGTCCCGTATCGTTATTTTTCGTCACTACCTCCCCGTGCCGGGAGTGGGTAATTTGCGCGCCTGCTGCCTTCCTTGGATGTGGTAGCTGTTTCTCAGGCTCCCTCTCCGGAATCGAACCCTGATTCCCCGTTACCCGTTACAACCATGGTAGGCGCAGAACCTACCATCGACAGTTGATAAGGCAGACATTTGAAAGATGCGTCGCCGGTGCTAGATGACCATGCGATCAGCACAAAGTTATTCAGAGTCACCAAAACAAACGATGGACGGACAGACGAGCCATCCGCCACCGATTGGTTTTGATCTAATAAAAGCATTCCTACCATCTCTGGTCGGAATCTGTTTGCATGTATTAGCTCTAGAATTACCACAGTTATCCAAGTAAATGTAGGTATGATCTAAGAAACCATAACTGATTTAATGAGCCATTCGCGGTTTCACCTTAATGCGGCATGTACTGAGACATGCATGGCTTAATCTTTGAGACAAGCATATGACTACTGGCAGGATCAACCAGGGATCTTATAATATATTCCCAAAAACCAGCATTTTCGTTTAAAAGTTCTCTCTGTGTCGTAGGTGGGACGTAAGCACCGTACGACGAGACTTTTCATTTTATATATATATGTAATATGACTTAGAGAGCAACGTTCCATGGTTCAGTAACAACGTCACTCAGCCACTTTAATTCTCCTCCTCTCTCACCATCATATATCGATACAAAGATTCATACTTCACAGAATTATTTCTGTTTGTAACTTTTCTCCTCCAACTTCTCTCGTAGAATATAACTTAGCGGTAAAGCACGTATACGCATGCTGGACATACCGTAAGAATATTCTTTTATAAGCTTCAACACCTCTGTAGAGACGCGTTACCAGAAGATAACGCACTCTACAGAACGCCAAAAGGACCATCGTGCAGCTACAAATAGCTTACAACCGATGGTCTCTGCAAGAATGGCTACTCCGTAAGTACAAGCACACACGCATCCAACTTTTGTCAAATACGTGCACACAGGTCACCAGCTTCCCGACTAAGGGGAAGCTTGCCACGTTAACGGTCATTACGTCCTAGACTTCGACCCGCGGCGCAGCAGTGTAGAGAAAAAACCAGTACGAGAACGGAGGAACAGTCGAGAAATAGCGTAAAATACACTAAGACTCGAGGAGCGGTGACTGAATTCTCAACCGAGGCCGTAGAATAGCCACGCGCCCAGCGCTGTTCCGACCGAACCGTCCGGCTCGACGCTTCTCTTATAGATACCAAGGGGCCGGCCGGAAGGCCGGCGCCGGTCGGGCTAGCGGCCGCGCGCTTATGGTGCAAAACCTCCGTAGCAACGTACCGTTCGGAAGGGACGCTGGAACTTAGTCGCTCGCACGTTCAATAACTACTATATAAAGGCGATATCCAACCATCGAAATATTTTACCACAAGCATTATTAACATATTATAAATGCATTTTTACCAAAAAATTAATTTTTTTTTTTCACCGAAAAATTGCATCAGTAAACATACAGTTTTATCGACTATGGACGAAAAATAACTTTATAATCGATTAAAACACGTTAAAATAACACGAAATATGTAAAAAGATATATACCTTGTAACATTAATTAACGAAAAAATTGCAAAAATATCCCAGTCGTATCAGTCCGACGGAAGCTAATTTTTCAAAAAATTCGACAAAAATGTTTAATCCGATTGTATTTAATAGAGATATAACGATCCCTGTCAAAAAAATTATACCTTATAACGCTTTTTAACGAAATAACTCGAAATAACCATTTCGGACTTTTCGCACCGGCCGAACTTCTTCAAAGTCCCAACGTCCCGTCGCATAGTTCCGTTTCTAGAAAACGTTCCAGCGACCAAATAAACGCTTAATCCCGACGTAAAACGTCGAGATACGTCCATTTGTGCAAAAATATTCCTACCTTGTAACACTTTTAAGCGAGACAACTCGAAAAAACGTGTTCGATACGGAAATTTTTCAAAGTCCCAACGAAAAAATCGAAACTTTGTAGAAGGTCTTGGGGACGACATAAACGCTTAATCCCGACGTAAAACGTCGAGATACGTCGATTTATGCAAAAATATTCCTACCTTGTAACACTTTTAAGCGAGATAACTCGAAAAAACCTTTTCGGTCTTTTCGCACCGGCCGAACTTCTTCAAAGTCCCAACGTCCCGTCGCATAGTTCCGTTTCTAGAAAACGTTCCAGCGACCAAATAAACGCTTAATCCCGACGTAAAACGTCGAGATACGTCCATTTATGCAAAAATATTCCTACCTTGTAACACTTTTAAGCGAGATAACTCGAAAAAACCTTTTCGGTCCTTTCGCACCGGCCGAACTTCTTCAAAGTCCCAACGTCCCGTCGCATAGTTCCGTTTCTAGAAAACGTTCCACCGACCAAATAAACGCTTAATCCCGACGTAAAACGTCGAGATACGTCCATTTGTGCAAAAATATTCCTACCTTGTAACACTTTTAAGCGAGATAACTCGAAAAAACGTGTTCGATACGGAAATTTTTCAAAGTCCCAACGAAAAAATCGAAACTTTGTAGAAGGTCTTGGGGACGACATAAACGCTTAATCCCGACGTAAAACGTCGAGATACGTCGATTTATGCAAAAATATTCCTACCTTGTAACACTTTTAAGCGAGATAACTCGAAAAAACCTTTTCGGTCTTTTCGCACCGGCCGAACTTCTTCAAAGTCCCAACGTCCCGTCGCATAGTTCCGTTTCTAGAAAACGTTCCAGCGACCAAATAAACGCTTAATCCCGACGTAAAACGTCGAGATACGTCCATTTATGCAAATATATTCCTACCTTGTAACACTTTTAAGCGAGATAACTCGAAAAAACCTTTTCGGTCTTTTCGCACCGGCCGAACTTCTTCAAAGTCCCAACGTCCCGTCGCATAGTTCCGTTTCTAGAAAACGTTCCAGCGACCAAATAAACGCTTAATCCCGACGTAAAACGTCGAGATACGTCCATTTATGCAAAAATATTCCTACCTTGTAACACTTTTAAGCGAGATAACTCGAAAAAACGTGTTCGATACGGAAATTTTTCAAAGTCCCAACGAAAAAATCGAAACTTTGTAGAAGGTCTTGGGGACGACATAAACGCTTAATCCCGACGTAAAACGTCGAGATACGTCCATTTATGCAAAAATATTCCTACCTTGTAACACTTTTAAGCGAGATAACTCGAAAAAACCTTTTCGGTCTTTTCGCACCGGCCGAACTTCTTCAAAGTCCCAACGTCCCGTCGCATAGTTCCGTTTCTAGAAAACGTTCCAGCGACCAAATAAACGCTTAATCCCGACGTAAAACGTCGAGATACGTCCATTTATGCAAATATATTCCTACCTTGTAACACTTTTAAGCGAGATAACTCGAAAAAACCTTTTCGGTCTTTTCGCACCGGCCGAACTTCTTCAAAGTCCCAACGTCCCGTCGCATAGTTCCGTTTCTAGAAAACGTTCCACCGACCAAATAAACGCTTAATCCCGACGTAAAACGTCGAGATACGTCCATTTATGCAAAAATATTCCTACCTTGTAACACTTTTAAGCGAGATAACTCGAAAAAACGTGTTCGATACGGAAATTTTTCAAAGTCCCAACGAAAAAATCGAAACTTTGTAGAAGGTCTTGGGGACGACATAAACGCTTAATCCCGACGTAAAACGTCGAGATACGTCCATTTATGCAAAAATATTCCTACCTTGTAACACTTTTAAGCGAGATAACTCGAAAAAACCTTTTCGGTCTTTTCGCACCGGCCGAACTTCTTCAAAGTCCCAACGTCCCGTCGCATAGTTCCGTTTCTAGAAAACGTTCCAGCGACCAAATAAACGCTTAATCCCGACGTAAAACGTCGAGATACGTCCATTTATGCAAAAATATTCCTACCTTGTAACACTTTTAAGCGAGATAACTCGAAAAAACCTTTTCGGTCTTTTCGCACCGGCCGAACTTCTTCAAAGTCCCAACGTCCCGTCGCATAGTTCCGTTTCTAGAAAACGTTCCAGCGACCAAATAAACGCTTAATCCCGACGTAAAACGTCGAGATACGTCCATTTATGCAAAAATATTCCTACCTTGTAACACTTTTAAGCGAGATAACTCGAAAAAACCTTTTCGGTCTTTTCGCACCGGCCGAACTTCTTCAAAGTCCCAACGTCCCGTCGCATAGTTCCGTTTCTAGAAAACGTTCCAGCGACCAAATAAACGCTTAATCCCGACGTAAAACGTCGAGATACGTCCATTTATGCAAATATATTCCTACCTTGTAACACTTTTAAGCGAGATAACTCGAAAAAACCTTTTCGGTCTTTTCGCACCGGCCGAACTTCTTCAAAGTCCCAACGTCCCGTCGCATAGTTCCGTTTCTAGAAAACGTTCCACCGACCAAATAAACGCTTAATCCCGACGTAAAACGTCGAGATACGTCCATTTATGCAAAAATATTCCTACCTTGTAACACTTTTAAGCGAGATAACTCGAAAAAACCTTTTCGGTCTTTTCGCACCGGCCGAACTTCTTCAAAGTCCCAACGTCCCGTCGCATAGTTCCGTTTCTAGAAAACGTTCCAGCGACCAAATAAACGCTTAATCCCGACGTAAAACGTCGAGATACGTCCATTTATGCAAATATATTCCTACCTTGTAACACTTTTAAGCGAGATAACTCGAAAAAACCTTTTCGGTCTTTTCGCACCGGCCGAACTTCTTCAAAGTCCCAACGTCCCGTCGCATAGTTCCGTTTCTAGAAAACGTTCCACCGACCAAATAAACGCTTAATCCCGACGTAAAACGTCGAGATACGTCCATTTATGCAAAAATATTCCTACCTTGTAACACTTTTAAGCGAGATAACTCGAAAAAACGTGTTCGATACGGAAATTTTTCCATGTCCCAATGTGCAATTCGAAACTTTTTAGAACGTTTCAAGAACAAAATTAACGCTTAATCCCGATGTATTTAATTAGAATATATCGATTTATGCCAGAATATACGTACCTTATAACGCTTATTATGGAATTAATGCGAAAGGAACTTTCGGTACTTTCGGCACTTTTGGAGCAGTGCGAAACAATTCAAAGTGCCAACGTCCCAGTCAGCTAGGTCCGGTGGAAAAAATTTAAAAAAAAAATAAAAAGAAACCGTTACGTTCGGCTAGACGGCGTCGAACAATAACGATTTCTATAAAAATTTCCATACCTCGTAACGCTTTTTGAGGAATTATTTCGAAAGGAACGTTCGGCCTTTTCGTACCTGGACGAGAGAAATTTCAAAGTTCCAACGTCCCAGTCAGCTAGGTCCGGTGGAAAAAAATTTTTTAAAAAAATAAAAAGAAACCGTTACGTTTGGCTAGACGACGTCGAACAATAACGGTTTCTATAAAAATTTCCATACCTCGTAACGCTTTTTGAGAAATTATTTCGAAAGGAACGTTCGGCCTTTTCGTACCGGGACGAGAGAAATTTCAAAGTTCCAACGTCCCAGTCAGCTAGGTCCGGTGGAAAAAATTTTTTAAAAAAATAAAAAGAAACCGTTACGTTCGGCTAGACGACGTCGAACAATAACGGTTTCTATAAAAATTTGCATACCTCGTAACGCTTTTTGAGGAATTATTTCGAAAGGAACGTTCGGCCTTTTCGTACCGGGGCGAGAGAAATTTCAAAGTTCCAACGTCCCAGTCAGCTAGGTCCGGTGGAAAAAATTTAAAGAAAAAACAAAACGAAACCGCTACGTTCGACTAGATTACGTCGAACTATAACGATTTCAATAAAAATTTCCACACCTCGTAACGCACTTTAAGGAGTTATTTCGAACTTTAAGGAGTTATTGCGATTATTTCAAAGTCCTCGCGGTACCACGTCGGGACGCGATACGCTCTTACGCGTTGCTCGCTCGCTCCGCTCGCTCGAAAAAAAATATGGACCAACCCAAAACCAATCCCTTTCGCGTTCGTTCTTCGATCTCGTTCGA
>NW_026108830.1:817500-830000 GCF_024516045.1 Bombus affinis
AGGTATATCCGAGCGGCGTCTTCAGCGTCGATGTTGTTTCCTCTCCTCTGAGTTTCCTTGCGACTGTTTTGTAAGCGATGCCCCAAGGTTCCCTGTTACCCTCTTTGGTGACGAAGTCCTGCCAGCTCTGGATTTTTGCTCTTGCCAGCATCCTCTTATACTCCTTTCGTGTTGACCTGTACCGCAGCTTCTCCTGCTCCCTCGTAGCGGGGTCCCTGGCCCCCTGATACCTTCTTCTCGCCTGGTAGGTGTTTCTCTTTGCTCTGGTGAGTTCGGGCGTCCACCAGGGTACTGACCTGTAGTACCATTTCTTCTTTGGGATGGCGGTGTCGCAGGCACCTATCAGGGTTGCCTGGAGTTGCCCGGCCATTCTTTCGACGTCCTCTGCCTGCTGGAGGGTTGTTTCTTTGAGTGCCTCCATTTTCTCTGTGAGGGCACTCTGAAATACCTCCCAGTTGGCTTTTCGCGTGTTATAGCGTCTTTCCTGAAGCTGCGGTGTGGTGCTTCTCGTCCCGAAGTCGAGGAGCGTCTCCAGTATCCGGTGGTCACTGGAGGTACCATCTTCGCGTATCCTCCAGCCCTTTACAAGGAGTATTGCCTCTGGGCTCGCCATCGTCACGTCTATGTTTGATCGCCCTCGAGTTGTTTCAAACGTGTGGGGTTGTCCTGGTTGATTCAGGACATGGAGACCGTACTGCGCTATGACTGCCTCTAGGGCCTCGCCTCTGTCGTCGGTGCTCCTGCTGCACCACAGCGGTGATTTTGCGTTCGCATCCAGGCCGATGATGATCCTCTTGCCTCTGAGACACCGTAGTACCTTCTCCAACTGTTGCACGCCGACCTCGATGTTTCCTGTCGGCGGAAAGTACAGGCTTGCCGCGTACACCTCTGTTTCCCCGTCGCTTATCTGCACGCAGGAACAGTGTGTTGTGCAGAGTTCGGCGACCTCGAGGGGCGTTAGGGTCTCTGATTTTATCCCTACGGCCGCCATTGGCGGGTTGTGCTTCGACCCTCTGCAGGCGATCGCGACTCCTGTGCCGAATCCGGGTATTTTCCCATCGACGCTGTATGGTTCTTGCATTAATATTATGTCATCCCCATCGGCGTCCATTTGCGTCCGGATCTCATAAGGAGTTGTTTTGGATCGCTGCATGTTGTGCTGCAGGATCCTTATTTCCCTTTTCCTCCCAATTCCTCTTCTGTCCCTGCGTTGCTCTTTATACATATTGCGTCCTTGCTATTATTGCTTCCAAGGCTTTCGTATACATTGGGCATTTCGCGTTGGAAGCTGCGTGGTCGCCCTTCCTCCCTGCTCTCTTGCAGTTTACGCAGGTGGCGTGCCCATCCTTATCTTTGCACTCTTTAGTGCTGTGCCCACTTTCTGCACAGTGCGCGCAGATTTCGTAGTTAACGCGGCAATATTTTGCCACGTGTCCGTATCCTTGACACTTGTAGCAGCGACTAATTGCTATGTAATCTTTAACTTTGCAGGCATTCCATGAGAGGAAGATCTTACCTTTCAATAGTTTCTCCCTTACCTGGGGGGGCACTTCGATGACCCAGTTCGTCTCCTCTTGATCCTTTCTGCCGGTCCTGAAGCAGAACTTGATGGCTGCAACGTCGTCCTCATTTAGTCTTTCTTGGTTCTGCTTCCTCATGCAGGCCAGGATCTCCTTCTCTGGAATGTCCCTCGGGACGTCGTAGATGATCATCCTGGGGGGTCTCCGCTGCGGCGTGCTAGCTTTTAGTCCAGCCTCCTTTAGTTTCGAGTTCTCGGTGAACTCTTTTAGGCTCTCCGGCTTCGTCGTCTCAACGGCTAGGCCGTTTCCCTTTATTTTCCGGACGGCCGTAACTTGGATTCCTCTCTTGCGGGGATTCACTAGGGTGAACACCGCGTCAAGTGCTTCTTCGCTCGTTTGAATCTCGCCACCTTCTCTTTCCGGTCGAATTATGACCACATTTTTGGGCGGCTTGACCGCCGTCTGCTCGACCTTGTTGCTCGTTATCTTTACTTTTTCGGCATATGTCGGCTCCCTCTGTTCCTGCTGCGTCGTTCTCAAGACGGCTGTTTCTAGCCGCCTGGTTGCTTTGTTGACGGCGTTCATTATCGCCGTTTCCTTATTCTTCTCATCTCCGGCACTCTGCTCTAGCCTGCCTGTCAGGTAGCTATTATGGAGCAGTAGCTCGTCAACAATGCCCCTCATTTCTTTGAAGTGCCGTAGGATTACTGCGGCGTGTTCCTTGTTTATTTTCCTGGCCGAGTCTAAGCAGAACGCCGTGACCTTCCTCTCTATGTCACTGGCCTGTGCCTTTATATCGGGCACTTGCCGCTTATCCTCCCCGGCCAATCTCTCCTCATCTCTGGGGGGGTTGTTTCTCCCCAGGCTTGCTCTCATCGTCTTCTCTGGTATCCTCGGGCTTGGAGTGGCCTCGTTCTTTTCCATCTGTTTCCTCAGGGGTTGGAGGACCACTCTGGCCTCTGCGCCTGGCGACGAGTGCCCTAGCGTCGGCATCACCGGCTCCTTGCCGCTTCTTGCGGCTGCCGCTGCGGCTGTTCGCTTCCCGGTGGCTATGTCCAGCGGCGTATTGAATCCCCCTCGCGGACTTTCAGTTGGCGCTTTGTTCCCGCGAGCACTCCCGCGCTGAGTCCGGCGGCGTGCTCTTCACAGTTCAAAACCCCTGGGTTTGAATTTGAATTTGAATTTGCCGCCTAGCAGCGTGCTCTTGGTTCCCAAGATGCCCGGGCGGCGGCGCTTCGGTCGCTCGACCCAAGATGGCTGCCGCGCGTCCGCTAACCTATCCTCCCGCACGTGGCACTTTGTTTTGCTTTTCTCGCGCTTATTGCGGCAATTTCCACTAAACTTTCGGTGTGCACTATGTTTTTAGCACTCGCACTATCTATTATTTTAGTTTTCGTGCCCGAGATCTTCGATTTTCGCGTTTTTGTCCGCCACGTGGCCTAACCTCACTTCGCGCACGCGGCACTTTCTTTTGTTTTTCCGCGCTTATTGCGGCAATTTTCACTAAGCTTTCGGTGTGCACTATGTTTTTTAGCACTCGCACTACCTATTATTTTAGTTTCGTGCCCGAGATCTTCGATTTACGCGTTTTTGTCCGCCACGTGGCCTAACCTCGCTTCGCACACGCGGCACTTTCTTTGCTTTTTCCGCGCTTATTGCGGAAATCTCCACTAATATTTTTGCATGCACTTTATTTTAAGCACTAACTCTGCCTATTGAATTATTTTTCGCTCCCGAGATCTTTGATTTTTCGGTTTTTCCTATCCGTCGCGTCAGCTAACCTCACTTTTCGCACGTGGCGATTTACATTAGCTTTTTTCGCTCTGAATTCGGCGATCTCCACGATTCTTTTAACTACACGTTTTCCTCGGCACTCCCACTTTGCTTTAAATTAATTTTTACGCCCGAACTTTTTAATTTGCCCGGTTTTTTCGTTTATAGACTGCGGAGCGACGTGCACGCGTCCGTCCCACTTGCCGCCATCTTGGAAAACTAGTAGATAGGGACAAGTAGTATTGAGCGATTAGGGGCTCGACCGTTGGGCCGGCCACGCCATTCCCGGAGTATAGCACTCATACTGGCTTCGCTAGATGTTATTTATATCCTACTTTCTGACGTCCAATGCCCGGGGAACGGCGCGCATAGGTGGTCGGCGCGCGACTTGGAAAAACCCTGCCCTCTCCTTTCGGGTCAGTGGGCAAGTTGAACCTACCCTTTCGGGCGGCAGCTCGCTTAGCCGGCGCCGCGCGATGCGCGCATCGCGCAGCACCGTTACCAGCGGGGGCCACGGGGAGGCGGAGCTGCCAGCATATAGCTCGGTCCCAGCAGGTTGGCTTTGCAGCCGATTGTCCCTGCACCGTCACGGCACTCATTTGCATGAGCGTCGCCTGCGCTGACGGTCGCAGGTCTTATCTCCGGCTCGTGTTGGTTTTCTTGTCCTCTTATCCTTAGTTCTCTTCCTGTTCCCAGTGTTTTGTGTATTGTCCTGTCATGGGTCCTGTGTTTTCGTGCGTGTATCCCTTCTTCGCTGTTTTATCTTCTTCTTCTTCGTCTCCTTCCTGCTCCTCTACTATTGGGTGTCGCCGTCTTCTTCTTCGGAGAGTCCCTCTTCGTTGGTTTCTTCCTCTTGTTCCCGTCGTTGTACGGGCACGCACTGGGCCAGTCTTGGACTATGCCTTAGAGGCCGGCCTGCCTGCCCCTCCAGTTGCGTCGATCCTCTTCCTGGCAGTCGCCCTGGCTGCGTTGCGCCTCCCATTTCTAGGGCGTTCCTTCTCTTCTCCTCCTTCGCTTGGAGTACTTTCCTTGCAAACTGACAGAAGTGGGGGTATACGTCTTTTGTTACGTACTCCCGCTTTTCTTCCGGCCAGCGCAGATCGAGTTCTCCCAGTGCATTTCGGAATTCCTGCCTTTCTTCATCGAAGATTGGACAGTCTTCTAAGATGTGATGGGCGGTTTCTATTTCGCCGCATTCACATGTGTCCAATTCGCTGAGGTTGAATGACTTGAGCTTACCGTTGAAATCCCCGTGGCCGCTAATGAACTGTGTCGTGTAGTGGTCGGGTCTCACCCAGCGGTTCTCCAGTCTGTCCTTGATGCTAGCAAAGTAGTCGAAGGTCGTCCTGCCCTTTGGCGTTGTTTGCCAGCGCTCTTGCCACTTATCTAACGCCTCGCCGACAATGGATTTCTCGTCGGGCGCTTCGTCGCGCCTCCTCTTCTTATTGTGGAGTCTTGCCCTGATTTCGACTAGGAGGTCAATAGGAATGACTCCGGCGATAACCTGCAGTGCCTCGGTTGACGTGGTTCTATAGGCCTTGGTCACTCGGAGGAGTGCCATCCTCTGTGACCTTATCAGCTTGCTCCTCGCTTTCCCTTTCAGTAGGTCGCTCCAGCCGGCTGCGGCGTATGTGGTTATCGGCTCGTACAGCCCTCTGTACAGAGTACGCATGGCCGCGTGTCCGAGTCCCCATTTCGCCTTGGCCACCCTCGCGAGGCTGTTGAAGAGTTTTTGACACTTACCTGTTATTGCCTCCACGTGCTTGTTGACTTTTAGCCCTCCTTCGAGGTGCACTCCAAGGTATTTGATTGCCTGCTCCATCCTTATATTCCTGCCGCTAATCTTAATAATCGGTGGCCTCTCCGCGTCCAGCTTACCTTTGACGAGCAGCATCTCCGTTTTCTGTGCCGATAACGTTAGCTTCTTCCTGGTGCACCAGGTAGAGACTCGGGTAACTACCTCCTGTCCTTTTTCCTGGAGCTCGTTCCTCGTGTTGCCGGCAATTAGAATCACGATGTCGTCCGCGTACGCGATGGGTTCGCACCCAGTCGCGTTTTCCGCTAGCTCAGCCAGCAGGTCATCAAATACGAGATTCCAGAAACTTGGTCCCAGTACCGATCCCTGCGGGCATCCTTTCGTGACGGGCTTGCTCACTGCTTCGTTTTTCCCAGCAATCTGTACGGTTCTTTCGGAGAAGTAGCTCCTTGTTAACCGGTACAGGTTGTCGGGGCATTCTCTTCTTTTGAGCTCGTGCAGCACGTTCGGCCACCAGACGTTGTCGAAGGCTCCTGATATATCGAGTGCTATTGCGAGGACGTACCTCTTCTCGCTCATTTGCTCGATTTTCTCGCGGAGCTTGATGATCGCGTCCACCGTCGATCTTCCGGGGCGAAAGCCATATTGTCTGTCGGAGGAGAGCGCGTGGTCGTGGAAGATAGGTGCCATCCTGGTGGCCATTAGCCTTTCTAGCAGCTTGCCTATCATGGAGAGCAGACAGATTGGCCTGTAGGATTTCGGATTGCTTCTGTCCCGATCCGGTCCCTTGGGGATGGTGATAACATTTGCGACCTTCCACCGTTTGGGGAATATTCCCCAGGCGAGGCAGCCGTTCATGAGCCTTAGGAGCTCCTGGTGTATTCTTCCCCAGGCCCGTTGGATTATTTCGACCTCAATCAGGTCGGGGCCTGGGCACTTCCCCTTCCTCAGCCGTTTCACGGCGTCACTGAGTTCCTCGAAGCTGAATTCAGGGGTGTCTTCTACGTTGGGGGGGTTTGTCGAGTTCCGCCTTATCTCCTTCTGCTCCTCCGTTTCGGTGTCTTCCTCGTCGTCGGGTAGAAGTGCGGACAACATCGCTGCCGCGGTCGTTCGCCAGTTGGAGGTATATCCGAGCGGCGTCTTCAGCGTCGATGTTGTTTCCTCTCCTCTGAGTTTCCTTGCGACTGTTTTGTAAGCGATGCCCCAAGGTTCCCTGTTACCCTCTTTGGTGACGAAGTCCTGCCAGCTCTGGATTTTTGCTCTTGCCAGCATCCTCTTATACTCCTTTCGTGTTGACCTATACCGCAGCTTCTCCTGCTCCCTCGTTGCGGGGTCCCTGGCCCCCTGATACCTTCTTCTCGCCTGGTAGGTGTTTCTCTTTGCTCTGGTGAGCTCGGGCGTCCACCAGGGTACTGACCTGTAGTACCATTTCTTCTTTGGGATGGCGGTGTCGCAGGCACCTATCAGGGTTGCCTGGAGTTGCCCGGCCATTCTTTCGACGTCCTCTGCCTGCTGGAGGGTTGTTTCTTTGAGTGCCTCCATTTTCTCTGTGAGGACACTCTGAAATACCTCCCAGTTGGCTTTTCGCGTGTTATAGCGTCTTTCCTGAAGCTGCGGTGTGGTGCTTCTCGTCCCGAAGTCGAGGAGCGTCTCCAGTATCCGGTGGTCACTGGAGGTACCATCTTCGCGTATCCTCCAGCCCTTTACGAGGAGTATTGCCTCTGGGCTCGCCATCGTCACGTCTATGTTTGATCGCCCTCGAGTTGTTTCAAACGTGTGGGGTTGTCCTGGTTGATTCAGGACATGGAGACCGTACTGCGCTATGACTGCCTCTAGGGCCTCGCCTCTGTCGTCGGTGCTCCTGCTGCACCACAGCGGTGATTTTGCGTTCGCATCCAGGCCGATGATGATCCTCTTGCCTCTGAGACACCGTAGTACCTTCTCCAACTGTTGCACGCCGACCTCGATGTTTCCTGTCGGCGGAAAGTACAGGCTTGCCACGTACACCTCTGTTTCCCCGTCGCTTATCTGCACGCAGGAACAGTGTGTTGTGCAGAGTTCGGCGACCTCGAGGGGCGTTAGGGTCTCTGATTTTATCCCTACGGCCGCCATTGGCGGGTTGTGCTTCGACCCTCTGCAGGCGATCGCGACTCCTGTGCCGAATCCGGGTATTTTCCCATCGACGCTGTATGGTTCTTGCATTAATATTATGTCATCCCCATCGGCGTCCATTTGCGTCCGGATCTCATAAGGAGTTGTTTTGGATCGCTGCATGTTGTGCTGCAGGATCCTTATTTCCCTTTTCCTCCCAAGTCCTCTTCTGTCCCTGCGTTGCTCTTTATACATATTGCGTCCTTGCTATTATTGCTTCCAAGGCTTTCGTATACATTGGGCATTTCGCGTTGGAAGCTGCGTGGTCTCCCTTCCTCCCTGCTCTCTTGCAGTTTACGCAGGTGGCGTGCCCATCCTTATCTTTGCACTCTTTAGTGCTGTGCCCACTTTCTGCACAGTGCGCGCAGATTTCGTAGTTAACGCGGCAATATTTTGCCACGTGTCCGTATCCTTGACACTTGTAGCAGCGACTAATTGCTATGTAATCTTTAACTTTGCAGGCATTCCATGAGAGGAAGATCTTACCTTTCAATAGTTTCTCCCTTACCTGGGGGGGCACTTCGATGACCCAGTTCGTCTCCTCTTGATCCTTTCTGCCGGTCCTGAAGCAGAACTTGATGGCTGCAACGTCGTCCTCATTTAGTCTTTCTTGGTTCTGCTTCCTCATGCAGGCCAGGATCTCCTTCTCTGGAATGTCCCTCGGGACGTCGTAGATGATCATCCTGGGGGGTCTCCGCTGCGGCGTGCTAGCTTTTAGTCCAGCCTCCTTTAGTTTCGAGTTCTCGGTGAACTCTTTTAGGCTCTCCGGCTTCGTCGTCTCAACGGCTAGGCCGTTTCCCTTTATTTTCCGGACGGCCGTAACTTGGATTCCTCTCTTGCGGGGATTCACTAGGGTGAACACCGCGTCAAGTGCTTCTTCGCTCGTTTGAATCTCGCCACCTTCTCTTTCCGGTCGAATTATGACCACATTTTTGGGCGGCTTGACCGCCGTCTGCTCGACCTTGTTGCTCGTTATCTTTACTTTTTCGGCGTATGTCGGCTCCCTCTGTTCCTGCTGCGTCGTTCTCAAGACGGCTGTTTCTAGCCGCCTGGTTGCTTTGTTGACGGCGTTCATTATCGCCGTTTCCTTGTTCTTCTCATCTCCGGCACTCTGCTCTAGCCTGCCTGTCAGGTAGCTATTATGGAGCAGTAGCTCGTCAACAATGCCCCTCATTTCTTTGAAGTGCCGTAGGATTACTGCGGCGTGTTCCTTGTTTATTTTCCTGGCCGAGTCTAAGCAGAACGCCGTGACCTTCCTCTCTATGTCACTGGCCTGTGCCTTTATATCGGGCACTTGCCGCTTATCCTCCCCGGCCAATCTCTCCTCATCTCTGGGGGGGTTGTTTCTCCCCAGGCCTGCTCTCATCGTCTTCTCTGGTATCCTCGGGCTTGGAGTGGCCTCGTTCTTTTCCATCTGTTTCCTCAGGGGTTGGAGGACCACTCTGGCCTCTGCGCCTGGCGACGAGTGCCCTAGCGTCGGCATCACCGGCTCCTTGCCGCTTCTTGCGGCTGCCGCTGCGGCTGTTCGCTTCCCGGTGGCTATGTCCAGCGGCGTATTGAATCCCCCTCGCGGACTTTCAGTTGGCGCTTTGTTCCCGCGAGCACTCCCGCGCTGAGTCCGGGCGGCGTGCTCTTCACAGTTCAAAACCCCTGGGTTTGAATTTGAATTTGAATTTGCCGCCTAGCAGCGTGCTCTTGGTTCCCAAGATGCCCGGGCGGCGGCGCTTCGGTCGCTCGACCCAAGATGGCTGCCGCGCGTCCGCTAACCTATCCTCCCGCACGTGGCACTTTGTTTTGCTTTTCTCGCGCTTATTGCGGCAATTTCCACTAAACTTTCGGTGTGCACTATGTTTTTAGCACTCGCACTATCTATTATTTTAGTTTTCGTGCCCGAGATCTTCGATTTTCGCGTTTTTGTCCGCCACGTGGCCTAACCTCACTTCGCGCACGCGGCACTTTCTTTTGTTTTTCCGCGCTTATTGCGGCAATTTTCACTAAACTTTCGGTGTGCACTATGTTTTTTAGCACTCGCACTACCTATTATTTTAGTTTCGTGCCCGAGATCTTCGATTTACGCGTTTTTGTCCGCCACGTGGCCTAACCTCGCTTCGCACACGCGGCACTTTCTTTGCTTTTTCCGCGCTTATTGCGGAAATCTCCACTAATATTTTTGCATGCACTTTATTTTAAGCACTAACTCTGCCTATTAAATTATTTTTCGCTCCCGAGATCTTTGATTTTTCGGTTTTTCCTATCCGTCGCGTCAGCTAACCTCACTTTTCGCACGTGGCGATTTACATTAGCTTTTTTCGCTCTGAATTCGGCGATCTCCACGATTCTTTTTAACTACACGTTTTCCTCGGCACTCCCACTTTGCTTTAAATTAATTTTTACGCCCGAACTTTTTAATTTGCCCGGTTTTTTCGTTTATAGACTGCGGAGCGACGTGCACGCGTCCGTCCCACTTGCCGCCATCAGTAGATAGGGACAGAGGGAATCTCGTTAATCCATTCATGCGCGTCACTAATTAGATGACGAGGCATTTGGCTATAATCTATGTCTTATTACAAGTACACACTTCCGAGGTACCCCCTCGTAAGGTTCTAAAATTTTATGTTACCTCAATTGATTGAACAATTTCTGGTAACACTTGACAACGGACAAACGAAGATTTGTGTATATAATAAATAATAATAATAAAATAATTTCATATGTACAATTTGAGTATTGAGTAAATAAATAAATAAATAACATGTAAGACGTAGACATATCTGGGATGTTTATTTCTTTTTTGGTTAATAATCGTTTCGAGTTTTTAATCATCGATAAATATATTGCACAGCTCTATTGAGCTTCTTAATACATTTAAAAGCATTGTCTTGATCTCGTTGTTGGCGATTCCCAACCGCTTGAGGACTTTTTCAGTATTAGGCGTGATAGTGCCTCTACTGCCCAAGACCACCGGGAGAATCTCTCCTCCTTTGGCGTTAAATATTTCCTTTAATGCCCTTAGGCATGGCCGATACTTTTCTACTTTCTCTTTTTCGGCTAAGGCCAGGTAGTTTTTGTTCTCGTAGCGGACAGTTACGTCGACCACGAGAACCCTTTCCCCGTTTTTGATTACGAGGTCCGGTTTGAATAAACTGCCCTCGGCCTTAATCGTCGGCTCTACAAATACTTCATTCTTTTTGTTATTTTTCAATTTTTCTTCAAGGAGAGATTTGACCTCGTCGTGCCTCTTGATTCTTAAGCCTTTGGTGTGCTGACACAGCCCAAGTATGTGTCCAAGGGTCTCGGGCTGGGCTCGACATCTTCGACATGTTATATCAATGTTTTTGTCGGCCCGTGCCAGCACCGATCTTGTACCAAAGGTGTTAGTTCTCAATCGAAGGGCATCGATGAGTCTCGATGGCTTGAGCAGACTATGGTCCTCAAGCCACAAGTTGCCAGTATGGTTTTTAATGAAATCAGGGACGCCTTGTCCCTGGCATTTTAGATCAGCCCATTGGCTGATATGCTCTTTCCTTAAACGTTTTCGAGCTTTCTCAATATCCTCCAAGGAGGCTGGCCAATTGATCCGCAAGGAGTTGGCCGTTTGCTTTAGCTTTTTATTGGCTGCTTCGTCGATAAGGCCAGCGACTGCTGGATCGATCGAGTTAGCGATCTTTATTGCACTTTTTAGGATACCGAGTTTGATTATGTGTTCAAATCTCGGTATTCCCAATCCTCCACAGGCCTTTGGAGTGTAAAAGAAGCCTGTGGCAGTGGAAGGCATGAGGTGTAGAATAATTTTAATTTCCTGTCTGACCTCGCTGTCTAGTAGTTTGAGCACGGTATCACTTGGCGGACTTACAAGTAGATGGTAAATATAGCGAGGGAAGATGTATTTAGTTAGAAGTTCCAGCTTCTGGCCCGGCTTAAGGGAGAGTTTCCTCACCCTTTTCACCACGCTCAGAAGTTCTGGAACAATAACACCACAATGGACGCCTTTCCAGGGACCGATTTTGGCGCCCAGGTATTTGAAAGCCTCATCGGGATCTACATTGGGCATTGATTGATTCCCGAATTTAAGTCCTGGTTCTTTAATGAACCAGGTATCTTTTTTGGCCACAACCTCGAAGGTTTGGCATTTTTCAATTGAGAGATTCATTTGGAGGCTTAACAAATAGTCGGCAAGGATGTCTACTTGGTGTTGCGCTTCCCTCGCGTCCGCTCCAAGTAATACAATATCGTCAGCGAAGGCCAGAACTGAGACTTTTCGATTCTGACTAACATTGATTCCACTAGTTTGTGTCTCAATTTCATCCAGCAGTGGCTCTAGGCATAAATTAAAAAGTAAGGGCGATAGGGGGTCGCCTTGCTTAACTCCTCGGCGGATCATGATCTCGACCCCGCCATCTTTAGTTTTAATAGTAGTTTTGATATTATTATACATTTCGTCAATTAAGTCGACGATAGGGGCGGGCACACCCTTTTTTGCCAGACAAGGTTTTAAAGCTACATGAGGCACTGTATCGAAAGCTTTTGAGATATCCACAATAGTGAATATCCCACCGCTATTTATTTTGCTATAGTTTAGGGCTGAATTAAACAATTCGATATTAATTTTACATCCGTTTTCGGATGTAAAGCCCTTTTGTCTCATATTCAATACAGCGCCTTTTCTTATCCTCCCGTCGATAATGGAGGAGAAGATTCGGCCTAAAATCGGACTAATAGTAATGGGTCTCCAGTTCTCGACCGAGCTGCTTGGCTTATTTAATTTAGGAATGAGAGTTGTTCTATTCTCCTTCCATACGGAGGGAAAATAAGAGTAATATAATAGTATATTGTAAATTTTTGCCATTATGATAGGCAGGCCGGGGATGGTTAAATGATCACTTTGCAATCCATCCGGTCCTGCTGCAGCTTTCTTTCTAATTTTGCCGATTCTCTCCCCCACATCCTCAGCCGTTATCGGCGGGAAGATCTCGGATAGGGATAGTTTGGGGGCCCTCGTAACTGGAATCGGGACATATGTGGTACCCACTTGTCCCCACAGCTTATCGTAAAGCCCCCTCACTTCCTCAGATCCGGGAGGTTGCCTGGCTGGTTCGAGATATGCCTGATCATTATTGACCACGGCATCAGCCAGTCTCCTTGGGCACTCATGGAATAACTCCTGGCAACGAGCGTATGAGAATCGCTTCCTGGAGTTTCTATTGTTTCTTTTAGAATTTTTGGCTGCTCTTGGTCTTTTAGTTTTCTTTTTATCCAGTTGGTTTTTAAGTTTATTTATAAGCTCGTATAGAGCTGTGCGT
>NW_026108830.1:835000-845000 GCF_024516045.1 Bombus affinis
TTTGGGCCAGGGCCGGCGGGCAGAGAGATACGCGAACGACGGGGAAAATTCGTCCCGATACAAGTAACGCGTACTCTCCGATCTCCGCGCAACGCCTGGGGATCATCTCCCTAAGTCATCAGCGCTCGAAGAAATCACGTGTGCGTTCCCGGATCTACGGCTCTCTTTCGGGGATAAATTACAAGCACAGAGTATGTTAAACGCAACGACGACCCATCGATGCGACGGTCCTCGTCGTTGTCAGTCGCTCGCGCAGAGTATATCTCTACGCACGAAGAGACGGAGTGGGCATTAGATCCCTGGGGCTATTCGAGTAAAACGTCTTAAGAAAAGACGGTTGTACGGCAAAATTCCGCACCGTTACCAAGTTTACTTTTATCTGAGGCTGTTCTCCTTCTCTCCTCTCTCGACCGAGTTCCCATATTTGCTTTCTCTCAGTCTCGCCAAAATAATATTCATTTAAGACGACGTCGGGGGCGCGGACATCGTGCTCATCGAAAACCTGCAAACGTATGCAAATCTGCTGATATGAAAAAAAAATCGGTCACGAGGACAACACTACGTATATATATATATATATATATATATATATATATAATATATTCGATAACCGACACGAAGCGGTGCATAAGCGGGCGGTCGTACGAAAGGACGACTCACGACGCCGCTAGCACTCACGCAGGTCCGTGACGGTTCTCTCCGCTCTTATTCGTATCCTTCTTCGTGCGCTTCCTCCGACTCTGAAACGTTCTACGTATCGTAAGAACGACGGCGGGTTGTCGAAGGCACCAAGGGACAGAGAGAGACAGAGGTAGAGTTTCGTAGTGTCTCCCGTGAACACGATAGTTTATATATCGAGCATGCGTACGAATTGCACGGTCTCGACACGACCGCGACGAACGCCGACGAGCGTCCAACAATCGCTCGTACGTCGCGTACGTTCTCTCGCGTCCGCTCTTGTTCGTATCCTTCTTCGTGCGCTTCCTCCGACTCTGAAACGTTCTACGTATCGTAAGAACGACGGCGGGTTGTCGAAGGCACCAAGGGACAGAGAGAGACAGATAGAGAGGAACGACACGCAACGCAAGCAGTCTTAGGTTTACGTGAGCAACCCTCAGCCAGGCGTGGTCCAGGAATTGTATCCGTGGACCGCAATGTGCGTTCGAAATGTCGATGTTCATGTGTCCTGCAGTTCACACGTTGACGCGCAATTAGCTGCGTTCTTCATCGACCCACGAGCCAAGTGATCCACCGTTCAGGGTAATCTTTTCATATATTTTTTAAAACTCTTGTACTCCATGTACTCTTAATACTCGGTTCGAGCGAAGCCGAGATCCGACACGACCGACCAACGGGAATCGGACGCGCAGAAGTCGCCGGAAGATCGACGACACGAAAACGTTCGAAAATGAAATCCGACGAACGCGCGAAGATACGCGCGTCCGCCGGCCGGGCGAAAAGTACATTATGATATATAACAACCATCGAGATCGAAGCTCCGTTCGTCAGGAAACGACGGGGATATAACACCCGATTCTGAATCCTCTGTGCAGCACACGATCTCGCGAAGAAATACGCACGGTGGCTAGCCCATATATATATATATGTGTGTGTGTGTATATATAATACGATATGCATTCCTCTCGTCCAATTATTCAAGAAAAAGAGCGTGCGCCTCCATCGTTCGGGTGATGTAAAGATTCGATGGGACTCGCGCGACCCTCGGCCTCGAGCGGTCTTTCCTCCCAATATCCAGAAGCCGAGCTTTGAAAAAACTCTAGCGACGGCACGGGTGTCCGACTCACGACATCGAGGCTTCGAAGTCGGCGATCTCCTCCGAACGGATGGCGATCGCGACGACTCAAAGCGTGAAAAATCGACGAAAGAGAACACATCTCCGTTCAGGTGATTGTTTTTTTTAAAAAATAAAAAAATTCGATGGGACTCGCATCCATCTACCTCGCGCGGTCTTTCTTCCCAATATCCAGAAGCCGAGCTTTGAAAAAACTTCAGCGACGGCACGGGTGTCCGACTCACGACAACGAGGATAGACAGCCTGCGGTCCCCTCTGAACGGGTTATATGCGACGAACTAGACGAAACTTTAGTCGTTCAGGTGGTATAAAAAAAAAAAATTCGATGGGACGCACGCGCAGCCGTCGTCCTCGAGCGGTCTTTCTTCCCAATATCCAGAAGCCGAGCTTTGAAAAAACTCTAGCGACGGCACGGGTGTCCGACTCACGACATCGAGGGTAGACAGCCTGCGGTCCCCTCTGAACCAACTTCGGCTAGACTAGTTACGAATCGTTGCTACGCATCGTCATCATAGTCATCGTCATCATCATCATTATCATAGCGGGCCAACATCCACGCAATGCGTTTTCGTTCTAGGTTACCCGATCCACGAGTATGTTACAAGTGGTTTCGTTATTTCGAACAAAACGACATACGAAGAACACACGCCCTATGGGTAGGAAGCACGTTTCGAGAACGACCGAGAGCGGTGAAAGAGACGAAAGGTCGACGCGCATAAGGTATCCATGGATCTTCGAAGAGAACCTTCGAAGATATGTCGGTATCCTTTCTACATGCGCGACTCGCTACTCGTACTTTCGCTCTCGTCGACTCGTTTTAGTCGCTTCGTTCGATCCCAAAGAGGAGTCTTCGATGTCCCGTTGCTAGGAGGAGAGCAAACGCAACACAGACCACGAAACATAGAAGAGAATAGGCGAGCATGATCTCTCCGACACGAGGCACTTTAGAGATTTTGTTATTCGTTTGTACGGTCTCCACGACGCAAAAAAAAAAATACGAGATCGTGGCGGCGGGTCTTTCTGTATACGGCCTCACGCAAGCGCCTCGATCTCATTTCTCTTTACGGGTGGTTTCCATTCGTAATTTTTCGTTCGATATTCGTGTCAAAGTTTAATTTTCGAAAGCTCAAGTTCCCATTTATAGTTTTATTATAAAATCATAATATTCGCAGACGGCGGGTCTTTCTGTGTACGACCTCACGCAGGCGCCTCGAATTCGTTTATGTATGTATATATATATATATATATATATGTATCTCTTCATCCCGATGATCGAGAGAGAGTGCCACCTTCTCTTCATATAGTTTCGTAGCTGGAGGGTCGTCTCCTCCTTATGTCTTTTCATCATTTTGCCAACGGAGTAAGCCACGCTCCGGGCGAATTTAACTGTTCTTTGTTAAAGTATATAGCTTGTTGATACGTCGTATATACTTTGGTTCGTCGATATAGGAGGAGTACGGCTCCTTACCGACTTATACAGTTTCGTATTTTTCAAGTGTTCAAGTCAAATTCTTTAAGTTTTTGTGTTATATCGTTAATGATCCTTCCGCAGGTTCACCTACGGAAACCTTGTTACGACTTTTACTTCCTCTAAATGATCAAGTTTGGTCATCTTCCCGGTAACATCGGCAATGCTTATCACATTGGCCGCGCACCAGTCCGAAGACCTCACTAAATCATTCAATCGGTAGTAGCGACGGGCGGTGTGTACAAAGGGCAGGGACGTAATCAACGCGAGCTTATGACTCGCGCTTACTGGGAATTCCTCGTTCATGGGGAATAATTGCAAGCCCCAATCCCTAGCACGAAGGAGGTTCAGCGGGTTACCCGGGCCTTTCGGCCAGGGAAAACACGCTGATTCCTTCAGTGTAGCGCGCGTGCGGCCCAGAACATCTAAGGGCATCACAGACCTGTTATTGCTCAATCTCGTGCGGCTAGAAGCCGCCTGTTCCTCTAAGAAGATTTGTTTGTACGTTGGTAGTAAAAACCCACCGACCGAAGCCGGGGGCCTTCGAGATACCATAAGTTACGTCTATTTAGCAGGCTAGAGTCTCGTTCGTTATCGGAATTAACCAGACAAATCGCTCCACCAACTAAGAACGGCCATGCACCACCACCCACCGAATCAAGAAAGAGCTATCAATCTGTCAATCCTTCCGGTGTCCGGGCCTGGTGAGGTTTCCCGTGTTGAGTCAAATTAAGCCGCAGGCTCCACTCCTGGTGGTGCCCTTCCGTCAATTCCTTTAAGTTTCAGCTTTGCAACCATACTTCCCCCGGAACCCAAAAGCTTTGGTTTCCCGGAAGCTGCCCGCCGAGTCATCGGAGGAACTTCGGCGGATCGCTGGCTGGCATCGTTTATGGTTAGAACTAGGGCGGTATCTGATCGCCTTCGAACCTCTAACTTTCGTTCTTGATTAATGAAAACATTTTTGGCAAATGCTTTCGCTTCTGTCCGTCTTGCGACGATCCAAGAATTTCACCTCTAACGTCGCAATACGAATGCCCCCATCTGTCCCTATTAATCATTACCTCGGGGCTCCGAAAACCAACAAAATAGAACCGAGGTCCTATTCCATTATTCCATGCACACAGTATTCAGGCGAAGGTAGCCTGCTTTAAGCACTCTAATTTGTTCAAAGTAAACGTATCGGCCCACCTCGACACTCAGTGAAGAGCACCGCGATGGGATATTAGTTGGACCGCCCGCGAGGAGCTAAGCCCACCGATAGGACGTACCACATAATGCCAGTTAAACACCGCGAGCGGTGAACCGACACTGTGACACACAGATTCAACTACGAGCTTTTTAACCGCAACAACTTTAATATACGCTATTGGAGCTGGAATTACCGCGGCTGCTGGCACCAGACTTGCCCTCCAATTGGTCCTCGTTAAAGGATTTAAAGTGTACTCATTCCGATTACGGGGCCTCGGATGAGTCCCGTATCGTTATTTTTCGTCACTACCTCCCCGTGCCGGGAGTGGGTAATTTGCGCGCCTGCTGCCTTCCTTGGATGTGGTAGCTGTTTCTCAGGCTCCCTCTCCGGAATCGAACCCTGATTCCCCGTTACCCGTTACAACCATGGTAGGCGCAGAACCTACCATCGACAGTTGATAAGGCAGACATTTGAAAGATGCGTCGCCGGTGCTAGATGACCATGCGATCAGCACAAAGTTATTCAGAGTCACCAAAACAAACGATGGACGGACAGACGAGCCATCCGCCACCGATTGGTTTTGATCTAATAAAAGCATTCCTACCATCTCTGGTCGGAATCTGTTTGCATGTATTAGCTCTAGAATTACCACAGTTATCCAAGTAAATGTAGGTATGATCTAAGAAACCATAACTGATTTAATGAGCCATTCGCGGTTTCACCTTAATGCGGCATGTACTGAGACATGCATGGCTTAATCTTTGAGACAAGCATATGACTACTGGCAGGATCAACCAGGGATCTTATAATATATTCCCAAAAACCAGCATTTTCGTTTAAAAGTTCTCTCTGTGTCGTAGGTGGGACGTAAGCACCGTACGACGAGACTTTTCATTTTATATATATATGTAATATGACTTAGAGAGCAACGTTCCATGGTTCAGTAACAACGTCACTCAGCCACTTTAATTCTCCTCCTCTCTCACCATCATATATCGATACAAAGATTCATACTTCACAGAATTATTTCTGTTTGTAACTTTTCTCCTCCAACTTCTCTCGTAGAATATAACTTAGCGGTAAAGCACGTATACGCATGCTGGACATACCGTAAGAATATTCTTTTATAAGCTTCAACACCTCTGTAGAGACGCGTTACCAGAAGATAACGCACTCTACAGAACGCCAAAAGGACCATCGTGCAGCTACAAATAGCTTACAACCGATGGTCTCTGCAAGAATGGCTACTCCGTAAGTACAAGCACACACGCATCCAACTTTTGTCAAATACGTGCACACAGGTCACCAGCTTCCCGACTAAGGGGAAGCTTGCCACGTTAACGGTCATTACGTCCTAGACTTCGACCCGCGGCGCAGCAGTGTAGAGAAAAAACCAGTACGAGAACGGAGGAACAGTCGAGAAATAGCGTAAAATACACTAAGACTCGAGGAGCGGTGACTGAATTCTCAACCGAGGCCGTAGAATAGCCACGCGCCCAGCGCTGTTCCGACCGAACCGTCCGGCTCGACGCTTCTCTTATAGATACCAAGGGGCCGGCCGGAAGGCCGGCGCCGGTCGGGCTAGCGGCCGCGCGCTTATGGTGCAAAACCTCCGTAGCAACGTACCGTTCGGAAGGGACGCTGGAACTTAGTCGCTCGCACGTTCAATAACTACTATATAAAGGCGATATCCAACCATCGAAATATTTTACCACAAGCATTATTAACATATTATAAATGCATTTTTACCAAAAAATTAATTTTTTTTTTCACCGAAAAATTGCATCAGTAAACATACAGTTTTATCGACTATGGACGAAAAATAACTTTATAATCGATTAAAACACGTTAAAATAACACGAAATATGTAAAAAGATATATACCTTGTAACATTAATTAACGAAAAAATTGCAAAAATATCCCAGTCGTATCAGTCCGACGGAAGCTAATTTTTCAAAAAATTCGACAAAAATGTTTAATCCGATTGTATTTAATAGAGATATAACGATCCCTGTCAAAAAAATTATACCTTATAACGCTTTTTAACGAAATAACTCGAAATAACCATTTCGGACTTTTCGCACCGGCCGAACTTCTTCAAAGTCCCAACGTCCCGTCGCATAGTTCCGTTTCTAGAAAACGTTCCAGCGACCAAATAAACGCTTAATCCCGACGTAAAACGTCGAGATACGTCCATTTGTGCAAAAATATTCCTACCTTGTAACACTTTTAAGCGAGATAACTCGAAAAAACGTGTTCGATACGGAAATTTTTCAAAGTCCCAACGAAAAAATCGAAACTTTGTAGAAGGTCTTGGGGACGACATAAACGCTTAATCCCGACGTAAAACGTCGAGATACGTCGATTTATGCAAAAATATTCCTACCTTGTAACACTTTTAAGCGAGATAACTCGAAAAAACCTTTTCGGTCTTTTCGCACCGGCCGAACTTCTTCAAAGTCCCAACGTCCCGTCGCATAGTTCCGTTTCTAGAAAACGTTCCAGCGACCAAATAAACGCTTAATCCCGACGTAAAACGTCGAGATACGTCCATTTATGCAAATATATTCCTACCTTGTAACACTTTTAAGCGAGATAACTCGAAAAAACCTTTTCGGTCTTTTCGCACCGGCCGAACTTCTTCAAAGTCCCAACGTCCCGTCGCATAGTTCCGTTTCTAGAAAACGTTCCACCGACCAAATAAACGCTTAATCCCGACGTAAAACGTCGAGATACGTCCATTTATGCAAAAATATTCCTACCTTGTAACACTTTTAAGCGAGATAACTCGAAAAAACGTGTTCGATACGGAAATTTTTCAAAGTCCCAACGAAAAAATCGAAACTTTGTAGAAGGTCTTGGGGACGACATAAACGCTTAATCCCGACGTAAAACGTCGAGATACGTCCATTTATGCAAAAATATTCCTACCTTGTAACACTTTTAAGCGAGATAACTCGAAAAAACCTTTTCGGTCTTTTCGCACCGGCCGAACTTCTTCAAAGTCCCAACGTCCCGTCGCATAGTTCCGTTTCTAGAAAACGTTCCAGCGACCAAATAAACGCTTAATCCCGACGTAAAACGTCGAGATACGTCCATTTATGCAAAAATATTCCTACCTTGTAACACTTTTAAGCGAGATAACTCGAAAAAACCTTTTCGGTCTTTTCGCACCGGCCGAACTTCTTCAAAGTCCCAACGTCCCGTCGCATAGTTCCGTTTCTAGAAAACGTTCCAGCGACCAAATAAACGCTTAATCCCGACGTAAAACGTCGAGATACGTCCATTTATGCAAATATATTCCTACCTTGTAACACTTTTAAGCGAGATAACTCGAAAAAACCTTTTCGGTCTTTTCGCACCGGCCGAACTTCTTCAAAGTCCCAACGTCCCGTCGCATAGTTCCGTTTCTAGAAAACGTTCCACCGACCAAATAAACGCTTAATCCCGACGTAAAACGTCGAGATACGTCCATTTATGCAAAAATATTCCTACCTTGTAACACTTTTAAGCGAGATAACTCGAAAAAACCTTTTCGGTCTTTTCGCACCGGCCGAACTTCTTCAAAGTCCCAACGTCCCGTCGCATAGTTCCGTTTCTAGAAAACGTTCCAGCGACCAAATAAACGCTTAATCCCGACGTAAAACGTCGAGATACGTCCATTTATGCAAATATATTCCTACCTTGTAACACTTTTAAGCGAGATAACTCGAAAAAACCTTTTCGGTCTTTTCGCACCGGCCGAACTTCTTCAAAGTCCCAACGTCCCGTCGCATAGTTCCGTTTCTAGAAAACGTTCCACCGACCAAATAAACGCTTAATCCCGACGTAAAACGTCGAGATACGTCCATTTATGCAAAAATATTCCTACCTTGTAACACTTTTAAGCGAGATAACTCGAAAAAACGTGTTCGATACGGAAATTTTTCAAAGTCCCAACGAAAAAATCGAAACTTTGTAGAAGGTCTTGGGGACGACATAAACGCTTAATCCCGACGTAAAACGTCGAGATACGTCCATTTATGCAAAAATATTCCTACCTTGTAACACTTTTAAGCGAGATAACTCGAAAAAACCTTTTCGGTCTTTTCGCACCGGCCGAACTTCTTCAAAGTCCCAACGTCCCGTCGCATAGTTCCGTTTCTAGAAAACGTTCCAGCGACCAAATAAACGCTTAATCCCGACGTAAAACGTCGAGATACGTCCATTTATGCAAAAATATTCCTACCTTGTAACACTTTTAAGCGAGATAACTCGAAAAAACCTTTTCGGTCTTTTCGCACCGGCCGAACTTCTTCAAAGTCCCAACGTCCCGTCGCATAGTTCCGTTTCTAGAAAACGTTCCAGCGACCAAATAAACGCTTAATCCCGACGTAAAACGTCGAGATACGTCCATTTATGCAAATATATTCCTACCTTGTAACACTTTTAAGCGAGATAACTCGAAAAAACCTTTTCGGTCTTTTCGCACCGGCCGAACTTCTTCAAAGTCCCAACGTCCCGTCGCATAGTTCCGTTTCTAGAAAACGTTCCACCGACCAAATAAACGCTTAATCCCGACGTAAAACGTCGAGATACGTCCATTTATGCAAAAATATTCCTACCTTGTAACACTTTTAAGCGAGATAACTCGAAAAAACCTTTTCGGTCTTTTCGCACCGGCCGAACTTCTTCAAAGTCCCAACGTCCCGTCGCATAGTTCCGTTTCTAGAAAACGTTCCAGCGACCAAATAAACGCTTAATCCCGACGTAAAACGTCGAGATACGTCCATTTATGCAAATATATTCCTACCTTGTAACACTTTTAAGCGAGATAACTCGAAAAAACCTTTTCGGTCTTTTCGCACCGGCCGAACTTCTTCAAAGTCCCAACGTCCCGTCGCATAGTTCCGTTTCTAGAAAACGTTCCACCGACCAAATAAACGCTTAATCCCGACGTAAAACGTCGAGATACGTCCATTTATGCAAAAATATTCCTACCTTGTAACACTTTTAAGCGAGATAACTCGAAAAAACGTGTTCGATACGGAAATTTTTCCATGTCCCAATGTGCAATTCGAAACTTTTTAGAACGTTTCAAGAACAAAATTAACGCTTAATCCCGATGTATTTAATTAGAATATATCGATTTATGCCAGAATATACGTACCTTATAACGCTTATTATGGAATTAATGCGAAAGGAACTTTCGGTACTTTCGGCACTTTTGGAGCAGTGCGAAACAATTCAAAGTGCCAACGTCCCAGTCAGCTAGGTCCGGTGGAAAAAATTTAAAAAAAAAATAAAAAGAAACCGTTACGTTCGGCTAGACGGCGTCGAACAATAACGATTTCTATAAAAATTTCCATACCTCGTAACGCTTTTTGAGGAATTATTTCGAAAGGAACGTTCGGCCTTTTCGTACCTGGACGAGAGAAATTTCAAAGTTCCAACGTCCCAGTCAGCTAGGTCCGGTGGAAAAAAATTTTTTAAAAAAATAAAAAGAAACCGTTACGTTTGGCTAGACGACGTCGAACAATAACGGTTTCTA